>NC_090446.1:469495015-469795015 GCF_031143425.1 Pleurodeles waltl | reverse complement strand
GTAAGTACATTAGGAACTTTGAATCATTTCAATTGCATGTATACTTTTCAAGTTATTGACAAATAGCTACTTTAAAAGTGGACACAGTGCAATTTTCACAGTTCCTGGGGGGAGGTAAGTTTTTGTTAGTTGTACCAGGTAAGTAAGACACTTACAGGGTTCCGTTCTTGGTCCAAGGTAGCCCACCGTTGGGGGTTCAGAGCAACCCCAAAGTTACCACACCAGCAGCTCAGGGCCGGTCAGGTGCAGAGTTCAAAGTGGTGCCCAAAACGCATAGGCTAGAATGGAGAGAAGGGGGTGCCCCGGTTCCGGTCTGCTTGCAGGTAAGTACCCGCGTCTTCGGAGGGCAGACCAGGGGGGTTTTGTAGGGCACCGGGGGGGACACAAGCCCACACAGAAATTTCACCCTCAGCAGCGCGGGGGCGGCCGGGTGCAGTGTAGAAACAAGCGTTGGGTTTGCAATGTTAGTCTATGAGAGATCAAGGGATCTCTTCAGCGCTGCAGGCAGGCAAGGGGGGGCTTCCTCGGGGAAACCTCCACTTGGGCAGGGGAGAGGGACTCCTGGGGGTCACTTCTCCAGTGAAAGTCCAGTCCTTCAGGTCCTGGGGGCTGCGGGTGCAGGGTCTTTTCCAGGCGTCGGGACTTAGGTTTCAGAGAGTCGCGGTCAGGGGAAGCCTCGGGATTCCCTCTGCAGGCGGCGCTGTGGGGGCTCAGGGGGGACAGGTTTTGGTACTCACAGTCGGAGAGTAGTCCGGGGGTCCTCCCTGAGGGGTTGGTTCTCCACCAGCCGAGTCGGGGTCGCCGGGTGCAGTGTTGCAAGTCTCACGCTTCTTGCGGGGAGTTGCAGGGTTCTTTAAAGCTGCTTCTTGAAACAAAGTTGCAGTCTTTTTGGAGCAGGTCCGCTGTCCTCGGGAGTTTCTTGTCGTCGTCGAAGCAGGGCAGTCCTCAGAGGATTCAGAGGTCGCTGGTCCCTTTGGAAGGCGTCGCTGGAGCAGAGTTCTTTGGAAGGCAGGAGACAGGCCGGTGAGTTTCTGGAGCCAAGGCAGTTGTTGTCTTCTGGTCTTCCTCTGCAGGGGTTTTCAGCTAGGCAGTCCTTCTTCTTGTTGTTTGCAGGAATCTAGTTTCTAGGTTCAGGGAGAGCCCTTAAATACTAAATTTAAGGGCGTGTTTAGGTCTGGGGGGTTAGTAGCCAATGGCTACTAGCCCTGAGGGTGGGTACACCCTCTTTGTGCCTCCTCCCAAGGGGAGGGGGTCACAATCCTAACCCTATTGGGGGAATCCTCCATCTGCAAGATGGAGGATTTCTAAAAGTTAGAGTCACCTCAGCTCAGGACACCTTAGGGGCTGTCCTGACTGGCCAGTGACTCCTCCTTGTTGCTTTCTTTGTTCCCTCCAGCCTTGCCGCCAAAAGTGGGGGCCGTGGCCGGAGGGGGCGGGCAACTCCACTAAGCTGGAGTGCCCTGCTGGGCTGTGACAAAGGGGTGAGCCTTTGAGGCTCACCGCCAGGTGTTACAGCTCCTGCCTGGGGGAGGTGTTAGCATCTCCACCCAGTGCAGGCTTTGTTACTGGCCTCAGAGTGACAAAGGCACTCTCCCCATGGGGCCAGCAACATGTCTCTAGTGTGGCAGGCTGCTGGAACCAGTCAGCCTACACAGATAGTTGGTTAAGTTTCAGGGGGCACCTCTAAGGTGCCCTCTGTGGTGTATTTTACAATAAAATGTACACTGGCATCAGTGTGCATTTATTGTGCTGAGAAGTTTGATACCAAACTTCCCAGTTTTCAGTGTAGCCATTATGGTGCTGTGGAGTTCGTGTAAAACAGACTCCCAGACCATATACTCTTATGGCTACCCTGCACTTACAATGTCTAAGGTTTTGCTTAGACACTGTAGGGGCACAGTGCTCATGCACTGGTACCCTCACCTATGGTATAGTGCACCCTGCCTTAGGGCTGTAAGGCCTGCTAGAGGGGTGTCTTACCTATACTGCATAGGCAGTGAGAGGCTGGCATGGCACCCTGAGGGGAGTGCCATGTCGACTTACTCATTTTGTTCTCACTAGCACACACAGGCTTGTAAGCAGTGTGTCTGTGCTGAGTGAGGGGTCTCTAGGGTGGCATAATACATGCTGCAGCCCTTAGAGACCTTCCCTGGCATCAGGGCCCTTGGTACCAGAGGTACCAGTTACAAGGGACTTATCTGGATGCCAGGGTGTGCCAATTGTGGGATCAATGGTACATTTTAGGTGAAAGAACACTGGTGCTGGGGCCTGGTTAGCAGGGTCCCAGCACACTTCTCAGTCAAGTCAGCATCAGTATCAGGCAAAAAGTGGGGGGTAACTGCAACAGGGAGCCATTTCTTTACACAAGCCCCCCCCAGCCCACAGGCCAGGAGACTCAGCCAAAGCTGGAAGAGTCTTCCTAGTCTGTCAGGCGAGGAAGAGTAGAGGAAATGGCTGGTTTGTTGCAGGGCCTACTCTGCCTTACATCCTCCTGTTCAGGTCATTCCCTCTGGGGAACTGACCCACTTCCACAGTGATACGACCTAGTCTGAACTGCCTCTTGTCTGTGCTTTTTATGTCTTTACCCATTCTCTCTATATTGAGGTCAGAGGTATCCACCTCTGCTAATCTTATCTTAGCCAGGGTCACCCCTAGCTTACCCAAAGAGGTTACCCAGAGCTGGAGTAACCCCACCATGACCAACAGGGTCAGGGGGCCTAACTTGTTATTTGGCATGGGGTCAGACCACCATGCCAAGGATAGTGCAGCCATAAAGGCTAACACCCAGCAGAGGCCACTGACAGCTGTCAGTGCCCAGAACCACACCTTTAGCTCTTCACCTACAAGGGAAGGGGCTAAGTTACAGGCTTCTTTGGGTTCAGGGTGCCTGTCTGCTGCATTAGAGTGGGGGGTTACCACATCTTGTAGTAAACACCCTTCTTCCACTCTTTCTTCTGTTAGCTGAGGAGCCACCCACTCAGGCTTAACAGTTGCCTGACTAGTCAGGACTTCTTGTGGGTCAGGTTGGATTTTATCAGAGCCACTTTTGGAGTTCTCCCCCACTGGAGCAGAATCTCCTTGGCTTGCTGGAACCTTGGCTAAAGGTTGTCCACCTTTCCTACTCTGTTTCCTTTTCTTTTTCTTCTGGGGCCTACTTGCAGTTACTGCAGAGGCAGGCACTCCAGAATCCTTGGGAGAGGACTGGCCCTGGACCAGTTCTTCTCTTAGGCTCTGACTAACCTCTGGGTAGTCATTTCCAAGGAGACAATCAAGGGGGAGTTCTGTACTGACTACCACCCTTCTCCAGCTAAACGTTCCACCCACTTCTATGGGCACAAGAGCCACAGGCCTATTAGTGACCCTGTCTGGGCTAACTCTTACTCTGGCCATCTCACCTGGGATGTACTGGTTTGAGAGCACCAGCCTGTCATGCACAATAGTGTGACTGGCACAAGTGTCTCTCAGGGCAGTGGCTGGGATTCCATTCACCTGTAGGTGGTGGAAGTGTCTACTTCCCTCTGGAATCTCCAACTCACCTGTTGGGCCCTTTTTCCAATTGAAGGCTATGAAGACCTCCTCATCTGAGGAGTCATCCCCAATGGCTACACTGGTCACCCCTGGGATTTTGTTAGGGGGTTTGTTTTTGGGACAAGAAGTGTCCTTGGTGTGGTGCCCTGTCTGTTTACAGTTATGGCACCATGCCTTAGTGGCATCCCAGCTCTTACCCTGGTACCCACCTTTGTTTTGGGTTGTGTCTCTGGGCCCACCCACCTGGTCTGGTTTTTGGGGGCCTACAGGGGACTCTTTTTCTTTGTTTCTAGTGTCACCCACTTTCTCCTGGGGAGGCTTTGTAACCCCTTTCTTTTGGTCACCCCCAGTGGAAGTTTTGGTTACCCTAGTCTTGACCCAGTGGTCTGCCTTCTTTCCCAATTCTTGGGGAGAAATTGGACCTAGGTCTACCAGATACTGATGCAACTTTTCATTGAAGCAGTTACTTAAAATGTGTTCTTTCATAAACAAATTATAAAGCCCAACATAGTCATACACTTCATTTCCAGTTACCCAACCATCCAGTGTTTTCACTGAGTAGTCAACATAATCAACCCAGGTCTGGCTCGAGGATTTTTTAGCCCCCCTGAATCTAATTCTATACTCCTCAGTGGAGAATCCAAAGCCCTCAATCAGGGTACCCTTCATGAGGTCATAAGATTCTGCATCTTTTTTAGAGAGTGTGGGGAGTCTATCCCTACACTTTCCTGTGAACATTTCCCAAAGGAGAGCACCCCAGTGAGATTTGTTCACTTTTCTGGTTACACAAGCCCTTTCAAAAGCTGTGAACCATTTGGTGATGTCATCACCATCTTCATATTTTGTTACAATCCCTTTGGGGATTTTCAACATGTCAGGAGAATCTCTGACCCTATTTATGTTGCTGCCACCATTGATGGGTCCTAGACCCATCTCTTGTCTTTCCCTTTCTATGGCTAGGATCTGTTTTTCCAAAGCCAATCTTTTGGCCATCCTGGCTAACTGGATGTCCTCTTCACTGGAGTTATCTTCAGTGATTTCAGAGAGGCTGGACCCTCCTGTGAGGGAGCCAGCATTTCTGACTACTATTTTTGGAGTCAGGGTTTGAGAGACCCTGTTCTCCCTAAATAGGACTGGTAGGGGGGAATTTTCCTCCAAGTCACTATCTTCATCCTCTGTGTTGCCATCCTCAGAGGGGTTGGCCTTTGCAAACTCTGCCAACAGCTCCTGGAGCTGTAGTTTGGAAGGTCTGGGGCCCATTGTTATTTTCTTTATTTTACAGAGTGACCTTAGCTCCCTCATCTTAAGATGGAGGTAAGGTGTGGTGTCGAGTTCCACCACAGTCACATCTGTGCTAGACATTTTGCTTCTAAAAGTTGGAATACTTTTTAAGAATCTAAAACTGGTTCTAGAATCTAATTCAAACTTTTACAAACTTTTAAACTCTAAAAGAAATGCTAAACAGGATCTAACACAAGGCCCTAGCAGGTCTTTTAAGAATTTAGAAAACTTTTCAAATTGCAAAAATCAATTTCTAATGACAATTTTGGAATTTGTCGTGTGATCAGGTATTGGCTGAGTAGTCCAGCAAATGCAAAGTCTTGTACCCCACCGCTGATCCACCAATGTAGGAAGTTGGCTCTGTATGTGCTATTTCAAAGTAAGGAATAGCATGCACAGAGTCCAAGGGTTCCCCTTAGAGGTAAAATAGTGGTAAAAAGAGATAATACTAATGCTCTATTTTGTGGTAGTGTGGTCGAGCAGTAGGCTTATCCAAGGAGTAGTGTTAAGCATTTGTTGTACATACACATAGACAATAAATGAGGTACACACACTCAGAGACAAATCCAGCCAATAGGTTTTGTTATAGAAAAATATATTTTCTTAGTTTATTTTAAGAACCACAGGTTCAAATTTAACATGTAATATCTTGTTTGAAAGGTATTGCAGGTAAGTACATTAGGAACTTTGAATCATTTCAATTGCATGTATACTTTTCAAGTTATTGACAAATAGCTACTTTAAAAGTGGACACTGCAATTTTCACAGTTCCTGGGGGGAGGTAAGTTTTTGTTAGTTTTACCAGGTAAGTAAGACACTTACAGGGTTCCGTTCTTGGTCCAAGGTAGCCCACCGTTGGGGGTTCAGAGCAACCCCAAAGTTACCACACCAGCAGCTCAGGGCCGGTCAGGTGCAGAGTTTAAAGTGGGGCCCAAAACGCATAGGCTAGAATGGAGAGAAGGGGGTGCCCCGGTTCCGGTCTGCTTGCAGGTAAGTACCCGCGTCTTCGGAGGGCAGACCAGGGGGGTTTTGTAGGGCACCGGGGGGGACACAAGCCCACACAGAAATTTCACCCTCAGCAGCGCGGGGGCGGCCGGGTGCAGTGTAGAAACAAGCGTCGGGTTTGCAATGTTAGTCTATGAGAGATCAAGGGATCTCTTCAGCGCTGCAGGCAGGCAAGGGGGGGCTTCCTCGGGGAAACCTCCACTTGGGCAGGGGAGAGGGACTCCTGGGGGTCACTTCTCCAGTGAAAGTCCGGTCCTTCAGGTCCTGGGGGCTGCGGGTGCAGGGTCTTTTCCAGGCGTCGGGACTTAGGTTTCAGAGAGTCGCGGTCAGGGGAAGCCTCGGGATTCCCTCTGCAGGCGGCGCTGTGGGGGCTCAGGGGGGACAGGTTTTGGTACTCACAGTCGGAGAGTAGTCCGGGGGTCCTCCCTGAGGGGTTGGTTCTCCACCAGCCGAGTCGGGGTCGCCGGGTGCAGTGTTGCAAGTCTCACGCTTCTTGCGGGGAGTTGCAGGGTTCTTTAAAGCTGCTTCTTGAAACAAAGTTGCAGTCTTTTTGGAGCAGGTCCGCTGTCCTCGGGAGTTTCTTGTCGTCGTCGAAGCAGGGCAGTCCTCAGAGGATTCAGAGGTCGCTGGTCCCTTTGGAAGGCGTCGCTGGAGCAGAGTTCTTTGGAAGGCAGGAGACAGGCCGGTGAGTTTCTGGAGCCAAGGCAGTTGTTGTCTTCTGGTCTTCCTCTGCAGGGGTTTTCAGCTAGGCAGTCCTTCTTCTTGTTGTTTGCAGGAATCTAGTTTCTAGGTTCAGGGAGAGCCCTTAAATACTAAATTTAAGGGCGTGTTTAGGTCTGGGGGGTTAGTAGCCAATGGCTACTAGCCCTGAGGGTGGGTACACCCTCTTTGTGCCTCCTCCCAAGGGGAGGGGGTCACAATCCTAACCCTATTGGGGGAATCCTCCATCTGCAAGATGGAGGATTTCTAAAAGTTAGAGTCACCTCAGCTCAGGACACCTTAGGGGCTGTCCTGACTGGCCAGTGACTCCTCCTTGTTGCTTTCTTTGTTCCCTCCAGCCTTGCCGCCAAAAGTGGGGGCCGTGGCCGGAGGGGGCGGGCAACTCCACTAAGCTGGAGTGCCCTGCTGGGCTGTGACAAAGGGGTGAGCCTTTGAGGCTCACCGCCAGGTGTTACAGCTCCTGCCTGGGGGAGGTGTTAGCATCTCCACCCAGTGCAGGCTTTGTTACTGGCCTCAGAGTGACAAAGGCACTCTCCCCATGGGGCCAGCAACATGTCTCTAGTGTGGCAGGCTGCTGGAACCAGTCAGCCTACACAGATAGTTGGTTAAGTTTCAGGGGGCACCTCTAAGGTGCCCTCTGTGGTGTATTTTACAATAAAATGTACACTGGCATCAGTGTGCATTTATTGTGCTGAGAAGTTTGATACCAAACTTCCCAGTTTTCAGTGTAGCCATTATGGTGCTGTGGAGTTCGTGTAAAACGGACTCCCAGACCATATACTCTTATGGCTACCCTGCACTTACAATGTCTAAGGTTTTGCTTAGACACTGTAGGGGCACAGTGCTCATGCACTGGTACCCTCACCTATGGTATAGTGCACCCTGCTTTAGGGCTGTAAGGCCTGCTAGAGGGGTGTCTTACCTATACTGCATAGGCAGTGAGAGGCTGGCATGGCACCCTGAGGGGAGTGCCATGTCGACTTACTCATTTTGTTCTCACTAGCACACACAGGCTTGTAAGCAGTGTGTCTGTGCTGAGTGAGGGGTCTCTAGGGTGGCATAATACATGCTGCAGCCCTTAGAGACCTTCCCTGGCATCAGGGCCCTTGGTACCAGAGGTACCAGTTACAAGGGACTTATCTGGATGCTAGGGTGTGCCAATTGTGGGATCAATGGTACATTTTAGGTGAAAGAACACTGGTGCTGGGGCCTGGTTAGCAGGGTCCCAGCACACTTCTCAGTCAAGTCAGCATCAGTATCAGGCAAAAAGTGGGGGGTAACTGCAACAGGGAGCCATTTCTTTACAGGCAATAACACTTGTTTTGCTATTCTGTGTTCCCCCAAGTCTCCCAATAAAAATGGTACCTCACTTGCGTGGGTCGGCCTAATGCTCGCGACAGGAAACACAAAATGGACACATCACATTTTTACATTGAAATCTGACATGTTCTTTGCAAAGTACCTAGCTGTAGGTTTTGGCCTCTAGCTCAGCCTGCACATAGGGAAACCTAGCAAACCTGCACATTTTTAAAAACAAGACACCTAGGGTAATCCAAGATGGGGTGACTTGTGGGGCTCTGACCAGGTTCTGTTACCCAGAACCCTTTGCAAACCTCAAACATTGGCCAAAAAAACACTTTTTCCTCTCAGAAGGTTTTGGAATCTGAGAGGTGCCACAAATTTCCTTCCACCCAGCGTTCCCCTAATTCCCCCGATAAAAACTGTACCACCTTGTGTGGGTAGGCATAGCGCCTGTGTCAGGAAATGCCCCAAAACACAACGTGGACACATTACATTTTCCTAAAGAAAACAGAGATGTTTTTTGCGAAGTACCTAGCTGTGGATTTTGGCCTGTAGCTCAGCCGGCACCTAGGGAAACCTAGCAAACTTGCGCTGTTTTAAAAACTAGACACATAGGGGAATCGGAGATGGGGTGACTTGTGGGGCTCTGACCAGGTTCTGTTACCCAGAATCCTTCACAAACCTCCAAATTTGGCCAAACAAACACCTTTTCCTCTCATTTCGGTGTCAAGTTCAGGAATCAGAGAGGAGCCGCAAATTTCCTTCCACCCAGCGTTCCCCCAAGTCTCCCGATAAAAATGGTACATCATTTGTGTGGGTAGGCCTAGCGCCCGCGACAGGAAATGCCCCAAAACACAACGTGGACACATCACATTTTCCCAAAGAAAACAGAGCTGTTTTTTGCAAAGTGCCTAGCTGTGGATTTTGGCCTCTAGCTCAGCTGTCACCTAGGGAAACCTAGCAAACCTTCACATTTTTTAAAACTAGACACCTAGGGGAATCCAAGATGGGGTGACGTGTGGGGCTCTGACCAGGTTCTGCTACCCAGAATCCTTTGCAAACCTCAAAATTTGGCCAAAAAAACACTATTTCCTCTCATTTCAGTGACAGAAAGTTCTGGAATCTGAGAGGAGCCACAAATTACCTTCCACCCAAGACTCCCGATAAAAATGGTACTTCACTTTTGGGGATAGGCCAACTTCCCGCGGAAGGAAATGCCCCAAACACTATCTGGACACATCACAATTATCAAATACAAAACTACTTGTTTTTGCACGGCGGGGGCACCTGCGTTTTTGGTCCTGGGCTCAGCAGCCATCTAGGGAAACCTACCAAACCCAGACATTTCTAAAAACTAGACACCGAGGGAGTCCAGGGAGGTGTGACTTGCGTTGATCCCCCAATGTTTCTTACCCAGAATCCTCAGCAAACCTCATATTTAGCTAAAACAATCTCATTTTTCTCACATTTCTGTGTGGGATCAGCGCACTTGGACAAATATACCACCCAACATTCCCCTCAGTCTCCCGGTAAAAATTATACTTCATATGTGTAGGTGGGCCAAGTGCTTGTGACACGGAAGAGCCAAAAACATGTCAAAATTGAGGGGGAACCAAAGCTGGTCCAAAAGGGTAGTTTGAAAAAAAAAATTTTTAGGCTGACAAGTGCAGCAGAATTTTTATCGGTATAGATGAGACAATGCTTGGCGGTAGGAATTTTGTGGATTCCTGAAGATTCCGGAAGGTTCCATCACAAAAATGTGGGGAAAATGTGCGATGTCCAGCAAAGTTGCAGGTTTGCAGGGCATTGTGAGTAAGAAAATGTGCAGGGTGCATGTGAAACACACCAGCCTGGAATCACCAGATGTTTCGTTTTCAGATGTGTCAAGGGGCCATATGTATTAATACATTTTCCCATAGATACAGAATGGACAATACCCTTTGATACATCTGACCCTAGGTCTTGTGGATTTTTCTACATTGCAGCGTCCCAAAGTCCATAAAGTGCAGCCCTCACCATTCCAAGTGGGACGATTTTGAGAGTTAGCCAAGCTCTCATGGCCGAAATGTAAAACCAAAACCCAAAATAATCAAATGTCCTCTTGCTTGCCATGGGATAAGATGTTTTAGTGTGCGTGGGAGAGCTGAAAGACTGTTACCCCCTTCAGTTGGGGTGGGGGCATAACCAGGCCCATACTGGTTGGTAGCCACCACCACACTATTTTTTTTTTTAATTCCCTGGCATCTAGTAGACTTTCTGTCCCCCGGAGTGTGGATCAGGGGTAATTGCCCCATCTGCCCACTGATGGGCAGAACAACTTTGGCCCCATTTATTTGGGGTGGGGGTATGGCCATACCCCCACCCTCTTATTTTGGAAAAAAAAACTTCCCTGGTCTTTAGTGGGCTTTCTGCCCCCCTTGGGGTCAGATGGGCCTTCCAAAAATAGGCCGTGGGGACAGATATGTTAACAGTAATGTGTCCCCATGGGGAACGACTCTTACCCAAGGGGCTGCCCCCCTAAAGAAAACACACACATACACACACACAAATCCCTGGTGCCTAAGGGGTTTTTGCTCCCCGAGGGGCAGATCGGCTTAATAGAAATATGCCGATCTGCCCCCAAGGGGAGCAGAAATGGCCTAAAATACATTTCCCCCCTCCAGGGGAGCGACCCTTGCCTAAGGGGTTGCTCACCTTGCGTTAAAATTGGAGCAACAAAAAAATATTCCCGGTGCCTAGTGGTTTTTGCCCCCCTTGGGGGCATATTGGCCTAACAAAAATTGGCGGATCTGCCCCCAAGGGGGGCAGAAATGGTCTAAATACAATTTGCCCTCCAGGGGAGCGACCCTTGCCTAAGAGGTCACTCCCCACCTCTAAAAAACAACAACAACAAAAAAGATCCCTGGCGCCTAAAGGTTTCTGCCCCCCTGGGGAAGATCGTCTTAATAACAATAGGCCGATCTGCCCCCGGGGGGGGGGGCTGAAAAGGCCTGGAGAAAAATTGCCCCCTGGGGAGTGACCCTTGTCCAAGGGGTCGCTCCCCTTACGCCAATTTCTAATTATAAAACAAATCCCTGGTGTCTACTGGGAATTTCAGAAGCCGGATCGCTTGACGATCCGGCTTCTGAAATGCTCTGAGAGACTTCAAAGGGAAGGAAATTCCTTTCCTTCCCTTTGAAGCCTCTCCGGCCCCGATCACATAATCGGAAGAGTAATGCTGAGCATTGGGAAGTGGCCTCTGATGAGGTCAGCTCGCGATCGCGCGCTGATGTCATCAGATGTCACTGGGGAGGTTGGAGGGGGTCGGGTGGAAGGGGAAGTGCTTCCCCTTCCATCCCTGCCTTGTAACCAAAATCTCATTATACGGATTAAATAGAAAGCCTTCTATTTTGGGGCAGGAAGTTTCTATTTTTGAAAAAGCAGTCCTGAAAAAAGTGAAAAACATGTTCAAGTATGGCCCAAAGCCCCAATTCAATTTAGGCAAGGATGAAAATCTTGCTTTAGGAAAACTACAGGACAACAAAGAAATTACCATCAAACCTTGCGATAAAGGAGGGGATTTTGGTTACAATGGACTTGGAAGCATTATATACAAATATTCCTCAACAACAAGCTCTTGAGTGTGTGAGTAAAATTTTTATGGATTCCGATTCCAGACCCTTAAATAAGTTAATCAGTAAATATTTGGAGATAGTCTTATATAATAATTATTTTGAGTTCAATGGGACTATTTTCCAACAGACTAAAGGAGTTAGCATGGGAGCGGCTTGCGCTCCCAGTGCAGCCAACCTTTACGTTGGAGCCTTTGAAAAAAAGTTTATCTACAATGAGATTTCTCCCTTTTTTGAGAATATTACTTGGTGGTCTAGATACATAGACGATGTGTTTTTCATATGGCAAGGAGAAAAATAACTATTGGAAGAATTCTTTGAGTAGCTCAATCTATGTGATGCAAACCTTAAGTTCACTATGAACAGTGATCGTAACCAGGTTGAGTTTTTAGATGTTTGCATCAAACATAAAAATAAATGTCTTGCAGTATCGCTGTATGTCAAACCAACAGCTAGGAACACTCTTTTACATTTTGACAGCTACCACTCCAGATGTCAAAGGCAAGGCATTCCGTTTAGCCAGTTTTTGCGAATAAGGAGAAATTGTACACACATGAAGGACTTTTTGGAGCACTCTGATGTATTAGCAGAGAAATTCTTGTGAAGAGGGTATCCTCCAAAATTGATTAAAGATTCCCTGAAAAGAGCAAAATATTACAATCGCCAACCAATGTTTTAGAAAAAATTAGAAGGTGAATGAAAGGTTGGTATGCGCTATCTGCCACTCGAACCTTAATAACAAAATTAGACAAATTATAAACTCCCAATGGCATATCCTAAACATTAGGTCAGATTTGGAACCATTGAACAAACCTCTGTTTGCGTTTAAGAAGAACAGCAATTTAAGAAACATTCTAGTCAAGTCAGTAGTGAATACCTCTAAAGCACCTGTACAAAAGTCCATCACAGGTTTGGGACCAATTAAGGGTAACCATAAATGTGGAAACTGTTTAGCCTGCATGGGAGCTATGGTTTCAGACAAAATCATGTGTAACAACAGATCCATAGATTTGACAATTATGTCGAACTGTCGATCAAAGAATGTTATTTATCTGATCCTGTGTCCATGTAACTTAGGGTATGTTGGTGAAACATCTAGGGAGTTTAGGACTAGATATTACGAGCATAGATCATCATTGAAGACCCAGAAACAGAATGCCCCACTAGTTACACATTGGTCTGTCAAGAACACAAAGAAGAGGAAATTTGATGGACTATTCTGGAGAAGATTGTTCCTAAAAGTGGTTATGATACAGACAAGATTAGAAAGAAACTTAAAGCTTTTTGGATTTTTTATTTATATACATATGAGAAAGGATTGAATGATGAAATGCCCTGGCATAATACACTATAGGAGCTCTCAAGCAAAAGATCTTGCTGTGAGGTATGGGTCGTGACACTCAGACCTATGGAGTAAGAATTTGCGTTCATCTACATATTTGTATTAGCTAGCTTCCTTTTTTGTCTTCTTTTTTCTTTAATGAGCCCCTGCAATAATTCTTTTTTTTGACAAAGCACCTGCTGTTCTACTTAGCTATATTCTGGAAAGGTTTGTATTATCTCCCTGCCTTTCAAAGATGGCCCTCACATTTGAAAGTGTTTTTTGAGAAACTTTTCTTATGAGTAGTCAGTCTTTGATTTTTTGTATATATTGAAGCCGCTACGAGTAAGAACGGGATTGCCGTTAAGGCTGCGGACGTTTAGTACATCTTAGACCAATGGAACAGTTATCTAGTATGAAGAAGCACATCCCCTGGCCGTAAGGTAAGTGGGAACTTAGAGACCAGATGAGAGTCTTATCTTTTTGTTAGAAGAAAGAAATGGTTCGGTTGTGTAGTGTCTGTTATTCTTGCTTGTATGTTCCACGACCGGTGAAGCAACCTGGACGTTAGTTAAACCTTGTCGAAAGGGTACGAACTCCGAGTAACACATCACGCGTCAGTACATGGCTTTAGTAATATATTACTTGCCGTGTTTGAACGGTAGTCAAGGCATATGTTTACACCTAGTGCATGTTCTTGAGAACCTATTAGTTAGAGCGGGGACATGACCTATCTGTGATTATACTAGACGGATATGTCCCTGAAGGAAATAAGAATCGTGTGGTCATTTGACATACACAGTGTGAGCGCTAAGTGAGAGCTATTGTATTTCCTCTTCACTATATGTGTCACCTTATTCTTGTCTGAGCCTTAATGAGTTCCAATCTGTTCCACTGTAGGGTCTTTAGTAAGAAGAATTTTGTAACCAACTGGATGAGGAAGCCCTGTTAGGTATGGAACCTGTTTGCAGATATATGATTCTTGTAGAAAAGGTTGTCTTCACCTCTGGTGTAGGTTGTGTGATGTATTTTTTACATGCTTGGTGTTAGTATTAAGTTTATTCTTTAATTGAGTTTGTTTATATGGTATTATGGTGAAGAGTTTATTCTTTTTTATTTTATTGTTTTACTCTTTGGGTGTTTTCTATCCACCTGTGCTATGAATATTCACATCCACCTTTTTGGATAATGGCTACTTTCGGACTGAAATCATATAAGTAAGTGTAATGTACAACATAGAGATCCTTAGAACTGAATAATACATGTTTTTATTTTTCTTGATTTAGACACGTATTGTATTTCCTTGGTGCTCTAAATGAATCTGCCCTGAGGAAGGTGGTTTGAAATATCATATGTTGATTGGATCCACCGAAACGCGCGCTGGCGAAGGAATACTGAATGTTGTTTTGCTTATAAGAAGATAAAGGACAAGAAAGATGCATTAACTCTGACACATACCTTTGGAGACTCATAAAGAGTGGCAGAATATAAATATATAGCAATGTAGGTGGACAATACATGCAACACTGCTATTATTGTGAAAGGAGGAGTATCTCCTTTTGTGAAAATAAAGGACAATGAGTATGTGAAGCTCTGGACATATATCTCACAAATTTATAGAAAGTGGCAGAAGATAAATGCTTAGGACCTTGGGTGAATAATAAGTGTTGTACTGCCACTTATTGAAAGAAGATTTATCTTGGCAGACTCTGACAATACTGATCAGGGTGATGAATTTGATCAGCCCTATGCCGGTGACAGTTGGTATGAGGGCTTGCAGGATGCTAGTGGGCTAGACTCCTCCCAAGCTGTCACCCTTTCCTTCCAGTCTGGTCTAGCCACGGAAGAATCTGCTTCTTGCACCATGGTTATGCACAGGAGCAGCTGAAGCCCTTGACCTTCAATTCCTCCTATGGAGATCAAAAAGAACATCCTGACCGAAGTACTATAGCCTGGTCAGACTGCTTCTGAGTCTCCCTTCAAGGAGACCTTGACGGATACCCTTCTAGAGGCCTAGGCTAAATCATGTACCTGCCCACAGCTAACTGGCAAATTACCAAGCGCCACCACCCTGTCCTGAGCATCCTGGCCTTTCTGTCTTTCAGAGAGTCTTGTGGTGCATGTTTCCATTAGCTGGACCAATCATAACAATTACCCTACTACTCCTCCTAAATCTGAGAGGAGACTATTGGGAAATGCTTGTCTCCTCCTCTCCTCCTCTAGTTTGGCTCTGTGGTCCTTCAACGCCTCCAGTTTACTGGGCTATTATACTCACGCCCTCTGGGACTCGGTCGCACTACTCCTTCCCGCAGTTCCAGAAGATCTTCGCCCTGCTCTTCCAAAGGCCATCCAGAATGGTCGTGATGCAGCCAAGTTCATGATTTGTTGTGGCTTGAGCACCCCCGACTCCATTGGGTTGACCATAGGCCCTAGTGTAATCATTCACAGCCTTGCGTGGCTACTTGGTTATTGTCCATTCCTCCTTAATTGACACATTTGATGGGACTAACTTGTTCTAGGACAAGCCTAACTCACCTCTTGAATTGAATGATTTAAAGAGAGCAGGGCAAGTGCTCACTGTCTGGGCCTTTCCACCCAGCCTCACCAGTCACACTGCCAATGTTCCTTTCGTGGCTTTGGCAGAGGCCTTCTCTACCGCCAACCTATCCCACCCAAACAGCTAACTCAGCAGGCTTGTAGCAGAGGCCGTGGTGCCCACTGCCCTGCAGTCAAGATCAGTGCACTGCTCAATATGCCACACCCCCTTCCTCCTGCCCCCGTACCCCATCAGCTCCACTCAGCCGTACTGCAGACCCCCTGTTGTGTATCCTTACAGGATCACAGCCACCCAGTGGAAATCAGAGTCCACTGATTCTATCTGGGCTGACAGGCAATCAAATCGGCCAGGTGGGTCCTCCAAATTGTTTTCAAAGGCTACACCTTTTTCTTCCTTCCGTGCTCGCCACACCATACACCGTCTAACCAACTACTGATGGAGGGCCATCTCTCCATTTTTGCAGAAGGTGCAAGCCTCCTTGGCCACAGGGGCTATCGAGAGGGTGCTGGTGCCAGAAGTAGGACATAGTTATTATTCCTGCTAGTTTCTGGTGCCAAGAAGGGCGGAGGTCTTTATCTTATAGTGGATCTGTACTCTCACAGTTTCTTCCTCAGCAAGATGATGTTCAAAATGCTTACCCTGGCCTAGGTCTTGTCTGTCCTCGACACAAAAGTATGGATTCCTACCCCACGTAGGAATCTGCAGGAAACCTGTTTGCATATTCCTGTTGTGGCAGCTCATCAGTGCTACCTGTGGTGGGAGAGGAGCATTTTCAGTTCAGTGTGCTCTCCTTTAGTCTCACCAGTGTGCCTCTAGTGTTCGCGAAAGTGGTGGTGGTGGCGGCAGCAAACCTTCAGACATCTAGGGTGCTGGTCTCCCTGTACCTGACGACTGATTGTTGAAGCAGGGCTTGCCAAAAGAAGTTGTCAACTGCCTCCATACAATGGCGAACTTCCTCTCATCTTCGGGGTTCACTGTCCATGTGCCAAAGTCACACCTGACTCATTTTCAGATGCTTCTTTTCACTTCCACTGTCCATTTTTGGCACAGGTTCAGTTTTGTGCCTTACTTCCAGGGAAGAGAGTCCAGGACATTCAGGCTATGATCCCAAACTTTCAACGTCAGTCCTGGATTTCGGTGAGGTTGAATCGGATGCTGCTGGGACTGATGGATTCCTGCATCCTGCTGGTCAAGCATGCCATGTGCTGTATACCGACTCTGCATTGGGATCTGAAGTCCCAGTGTGCCCAACATCAAGGGGACCTCTCCAACCATGTTCAGATCTCAGAGGAGACTGCATAAGATCTACAGTGGTAGCATCTTGGCCATGATGGGATCCGTGGCAGATCCCTCTCCCTTCCCCACCCATAACTGACAGTGGTGACTGATGCATCGCTTCTGGGTTGGGACGGTCATGTGGTTAATCACCTGGTGGGCTAACTGAACGCCAAGACAGACAAACCCAGTTGTTTGAGTGTAGTGATCACAAGTAGCAGTTACAGCCAGAGGTCCACGAGTAGGGAGAACCCTGGCTACAATTGTTTGTCTGTGCCTGAAACATGCAATGTCAACATTTATGCGCACTGGAGTTTCCAAGGCATTTCTTGCTCGAAGACGAGTTCTGCCTCAAGTGGATCTTGGGACTCCTGTATGTGATTCTGATGATGCCACTCCTGTCCCAAGTTTTCAAGAAGATCAGGACACACCGTGCCAAATTCATCCTAGTGACTCCGGACTGGGCATGGAGAGTATGGCATTCAGAACTCATGGGCTTGAGGATCGGTCGTCTGATCTGGCTGCCCCTTAGGAGGACCTGCCTTGCAGAATATTGGTCTGGCTCTCTTCTCTGGCCTTCGCAATCTCCACCTCCATGCATGGAGATTGAGTTGTGACAGCTAAACACTTTTGACCTTTCTCCGGAGGTAATTGAGGTCATCTGGGCAGCCACTGAAAATATCTGACAAATTTGTGTTTAGTCCAGCACTTGCCACATTGACCCACTCCAGGCCAAATTGTTTGTTTTATTTTTGTGTTGTTTTTGCCTGGTAAGGCCTTGCTCTGGGCACAGCTAAAGATTAGTCATTGGCCCTCTCTGTCTTCTTTTGGTTACCCGATCAGCCCTCTTTATTTATATCGCCTGTTGTGATGTTTTTTTTTAATAGGCTGCAACATTTGCTTCCTTCATCTCTGTGATGCCCCAATGAAACCTCAATCTGGTACTTGTATCTGATTTGTACTTCTTTTGAGCCACTCCACAGTTGTCCTTTACGTCTTCTCACCTTCAAAACGATGTCCCTACTTGCTATCACTTTAACATGGCATGTGAGTGAGCTTCAGGCCTTGTTTACATCCTCACTACACCACCCTCTTCCCGGACCAGCTGGTTCTGTGTACTAGAACATCCTTTCTCCCAAAAGTAATGGTGCTGTTCGATGTCAATCAATCCATTGCTATGCCAGCTTCCAATGCTCCATCTCACCCCTCTACGGGGGAGAAGAGGCTCTATTTCTTGGATCTCATGAGAGTACTCAGTTTCTTCATCAATCACACTGAGTGTCTGATCAGCTTTTTGTAGGATTTGCCAGAACGAGAAAAGATGAGACTGTGTAAAAGCGCACCGTCTCGCATTGGATCTCTTTTTCCATCTATATCTGTTACACAGTGGTGAAGAACCAGCCCCCAGAAAGACTGTGTTCCTGTTCCACCAGTGCCAAAGTGGCTACCATTGTGTTGGCAAGCGGCTTCTCTATCGTAGACATCTGCCAAGCTGCTATGTGGGAGTCTCTCCATACATTCACTAAGACCTATTGTATGGACAGCCTGGTCTTATGAAAAAGGCACTTTCCCGCTTGGTCATACAGGACTTTTGGGTTTCAGTTCATCCTCAGCCCTCCTCCCTTAGGTACTGCTTTGGTATTGCTTCAAAAGGTTGAGGAATCTGTGGCTAGGAGTCTCTAGCAGAAGAACAAGTTACTTTCAGTAATGCTGTTTGTGGTAGAGGCTCTTTCTATCAGCAGATTCCTCTCCGATCCTTGCCATACTTTAGTTGGACTCTACCCATCAATAAGATCCTATGTCTAGGAATACGCACAGTGGTCTACTTATTTGATTTTGGAGCTCCACATCTCAAAAGCAACTGATGTCAGCATGTGGGAGTGGCGCTTTTATAAGTTCTGCATGCCATTTCTAGAGCAAAAGGTCAGTGCGGAGCCACATGGTGCCACCTTTTTGAGCCCTGAGGTACTTCGAAAAAGTTTCTAGAACTAGTCTGATGCCTGGGAAATATTCAAAAGGTGGGGAATCTGTTGCTTGATATTCTCTATCAGAAAGAGCATTCCAAAGGTAAGTAACATGTTCTTTAATGCAGGTTTTCCCAGTAAGATTGAATCCCTCCCTTCATCAATTTCCTTTGTTGTGACAATATTCCATAGCAATAGGCCACTAAACAAGGCCAATAAAAACACTTCTTCCTGAACCAGCCTCAAAGTGTCTCTGGAAAAAGGCACCCACTGAATTAGATGAGGCTTGGGGACTTTTCAAAACTGCAGCCTTCTGATTGGCTCTAGCAATCCACCTGTAGTTACTAGAAGAAGAAAAGTACTGCCTCCCGAAGAAAGTATGTTTTTTTCAGTATATGGACCTGTGCATAAAAACCAGGAGTGGTACCTGTGCAGGGTTGCCATTATCCCTCCAGACTGACTTTAAGCCCCGGAAACCTGCAGAATCTCCTTGCTGCTTGACATGAGGAGAGAATGAATGCCATCCTGCTATGCAGTGATGCTTTTGGATCAAATAGACTGGCACATATCTTCTCTTCTACATACTGTTACAACACAACACATTAGGAAGCCAAAATTCAAACTTGTTTAATGCAAATAGAAATAGTGATCAACACAGTAGATAATCAAGTGAATTGTCTTTTCAACTGCCCAGAGCTGTTTTTCAAAAGGAAACGTTGGAGCATGCAGTGCTAAAACACAGGCACATTTGAACGAATTATATACATTTCCCGCCTCTGTCTGATGTCTTCGAAACTAAGCTACATGAACACACTGCTGACTGCATTCATTTCTTAAAATCACTGCTCTGGATGGCAGTATCAAAAGCGGGGCTACGTATCACTATACGGTGTGGGTAGTGCCTTTATTTGTGCAAGTGCATAGAATAATGCACATAATTTATTTTATTAATACATACAGAAGAACCACAATTACATCATTGCAATCATTTATTTAATTCACCTGTGTTCAAATGCTCTGCCTAACCACATCCAGATGCCACGGAAATTAAAAGTTAGCCCATTCTGTAACTTGTGCAGTTTCCTGGAGCTATCCTTGATGTGGCATCTTGGCTTATGTATGCTGAGTGAGGTATTTGTTTAGATGTGTGCAGCATTCAAAACCTATAATAGCACAACCTATCCTCTTTGCTGCTGATCTGCGATCTAATGCCATCCTGTTTTAAATGTTGGTATACATGTCTAATTGATCTATCCCAAATCCTACAGCTAATGCAGCAGTGCTAACAATCTCTTCCATAATTGCTGGATTTCTCATCTTTTCTAAGGCAACTTATTTCTTACTTTTGGATTAGACAGGAAATGAGCTAGAAGATAGTGGAGGCAGGCCACCTGCCCCTCCTCTGCTGCCAAGGGTGATCACCAAAATGTCTCACAGCAGGAATAATATATCCTGGATAACAAGTTCCAGTCCTATCAAAGGGCAGCCATGGATAGGCTTGGGGTCCACAACTTAAGAATGCTTACGTTCTGTACAACACGGTTACAGTTGCTGTTTCTGCCAAAAACATTGGAGACATTTGCTTAACGGTGCTCACAGATGAATCCTAACCACTACATCCACATGGCAAATGTGTGCAAATCCAGTAGGAAAAAAGATTGTTTGCCTGTGTCTTGCCAACGACAGCAGTAGGAGTTGTTCTACTAGGCAGAGCAGCGGAGGCTTTGTGTAAGAACACATTCAGGTTAACTAGGCCTGGAAATGGATCCCATTTATGCAGCCAGGATGTACACCGTCATCATCCAGACACTCCAGGCAGGGGCAAAGATAGCAAGCCAGACCCACCAAGGCATTTGATATCCAGCAACTGGGCCCCTCTTACCTGAGACCGAGAGGTAACGATGAGAGACTGTAGCGGGCAGCATCGTGTGGTATTGGTGCCACAGTCAGCAGGTGGGCTCTGAGTACTTGTCCCACCAGCAGGTGACAAGATAGCAGAGGCAGTTCCGGCAGTGGGCCTGGAGCCAGACATCGAAGCAGAAGAAGGAATGCTGTCCTCTCTAGGAGGAGCAGCTCATTTGCAGTTATATAAGTGGATCCACATCGCCAGACCACAGCACTGATCATGCCAGCAAGGCTGCAGTGCAGTCTCCCTATTGTGCATGTATATGTATACTCAGTCACCGGGCTGGAGGGAGTGTCAGACTTTGGTTGAAGCCTTGGGTCTGAACCTCAGAACGGAAATTGTAGGTATTGTATAAGCGTTATGCAATACTGCATAAGGGTTCAACTGTAAATCCAAGTGGGAATTTGTGACTGGCAGATTTGCGAGCAGTGTCATGGGTTGCCCGATAATTAGTTCAGATGAGTTCAAGGCTCAATTTGGTCTTCTGGAGGAAGCTGCTGTAAGGACCATTGTGCTAGTGGCACGGTATCAGGCCATTATTGTTCAGGCGCGAAGCAGATATTAGCTATTTTATTCTTAAGCGTACCATTGCTTCTCTCTACCTTGCCTATCAACTCTGGCTGCACGATGAGAATGCTAGTCTATTCCTAAAGCCTTGCACAGTGCCCGTGATACTGCTGACATAGTGGGTTCCGCAGTCACTTCCAATCCAGTACAGTACTCCGAGCCATGGAAGTAACCTCTGAATAATTGCTTAGCTACTGTGATGGTATTTGCACAGGGATGCACCTCCACCCATCCTGAAAACATACACACAATAATCAAGACATAGAAGTAGTTATCACACCTTAGTATCTAGATACAGTCCATATGAAGGTGAATAAAGGGCCAGAGGGCAGAGGGTTAGCAGTGGGGACAGTCTTCATACCCTTTCTGGTATTGTGTGACACGCAGACGGCACAGGAATGGCAATTTTGGGTTATGGAAGAAAAAGTCCCAATGGGTTGCTGAGGTAGGTATTATTCCAACCCTCCCATATAGGCTATTCCATGAGGCAGCCTGGCGAGGTTGAGGAGTAGAAATTTTGGTGTGACCACACACCCACTGCTGACTCCACATCCCCTTTAGGGTATTCTACATTTCTGCTTGTCCAGGACCTTTTATCTTTTTTTTATTTTTATTTTTTATTTTATTTATTGTGCATAAATGAGCAGGTAAAAACATTAGAGTATCAAAATTACAAATCAAAATTCCGAAATATTCTGAAACATCATTGCAGCTTAGTACTTTGTGCTTAGTTACAGTTTTGTTTCACTCTTTGTGTGGTATCAATAGTCTAGCATATCCTAAAGCTATAATGGTTTATTATACTTTACATTTCTATTCAATTTTTGAATCTGGACCCAAATGAAAGTTGAGTTATAAATTATGACTCAAACTGAGGATGGCAAAGTCTTCTCCCATATGCCATGTTACTTCCGTGTGGCTCCGATTCTTTGAGATTTTTTTTTAATTGGACTGCTTTCATTTTCTTGTCCCAGAGATCATATGACTGAGGCTGGGGAGTTCTCCATAGCTGTAGGATCAAGGATTTTACGACCAGTGTTGCAATGAAATATTGCTTTGAATGTTTTGACAGTGCAGGATGCCCCCATTGGTTCCGGTGATAACGAAAGCTGGAATCTTGTACTGATCGACTGAAAGATGTTCACCCAGAAGTTGGTGATGGTAGAGCAAAGGAAGCAGATATAAAGCCAATCCCGAACCTCGCAATGGTATCGAAAAGTTACTCAAAATTGACAGAAACGTCTTAAGTCATGCAGGTGTATAGTAGAGCAACCACTTTGTGAAAAATGTCATTCTCTTAAAATTAGCACCTCTTAATGCTTTAAAAGAATAAATATAGTAATGTTTCCATGACTGCGGATCAATCACACAATCTGAGGCAGCTGTTATCCTGCTTAGTGCAGGAGAGAGAACTTGACTGTCAGTGCTTCTTGAATAATATGATATCAATTGCTGACCCCTGTACATTTCTGAACCCACATTGCTTGTGATATAGTGATTCAGATGGATAGTGGGCTACAGGGCCCATTGACTGAATGAAGTAAAATATCTGAAAGTATGAAAAGCTTAAACAGGGTAGGATATCAGGATTATTAACTTTGAGTTGCGCCCATGTTTTAACACTGTCTTCTATAATAAAATCCTGAAGCTGTATGAACCCCAATTCGTCCCAGTCACTTATAACTTTACTAGTGAGGGGGAGCCCTAATGCTCCAGCTTCTCTTAGGGACATAGTTGGATGAAAACGAGTACATTGACAGTTCTTTTGAAGCTCAGTACCTCTAGACCAAAGCAAGTCTGAGATCATCCAGGACCGTTTTTCACTTTCGGAGGCTTGCTTCAGAAGATTAGACAAGTCTTTTGGTGCTGGTACAAAAAAAAAAAAAATTCTTATAAGTAGCAACCACAGCTGTTTTAGACAAAGAAGCACACTTAGCAACTGAATTAACTAGGGTGTTGCCCTTGAGACATCATTTGGAGGATGCTGGTGCGTGGCACACTTTACCATCCCCACCTTCTCAGGTATCTGTAAGGTTTTTAAAAGGTTTTGAACATACTGCGATTTTCAATAGGGATCTTGGGTGCATCATCATGCTGTTTTAGAGAGCGAGGCCATTGCTCAGCACCTGTTTTATTTTTGGCAACATTAGGCTTCTCCTGTAAATTTGCTAATCTATCAGTGTCAAGGTTACAATGCTAAAGGACTTCTTCCCATCCTTGTTAATAAGTTCCAACCACTGTTGTAAACACTTACACATGCCTTTACTGTATTGTTGGCATAGTATGGCCTGGAGTCCCTTTCCACGGGGGCCAATAAGTTAAGATTTCTCAGCCTCATCTCTGCATCTTATTGCTGACTTGCACCAGTGTAGCAAGGAAGGGGTCTGCTGGCCTTGTGCCTGCAGCCCATTCAGTGAAGGGAAGTAGGGATTAGGGAAGGAGATAGAAAACCTGGACAGGGTTCCCTCAGTTATATTTGTTCAAACTGAACTCATGGAGGTTGAATGACACAGGTATTTTACACTCATGCCCATAGAGCCCCTTGCATTTAACGAACCTTCAGTCAATACCCAGAGGGATTTGTGAAGGGGTCGGGTGGCTAAATGAGCGCGTCCTTTTCCCACAATATTCATCCTTCAAGAGTCTGTGCTTTGGGTCCTGGCGCTGGTGGCAACTTCCCTGTGAATGCATTAGTTCTACAGCCTGCTCGCTGTAAACCATGGATTCACATTTACATGCTTTTTCTGTTCACTAGGTGCCTCACAATCTTACTTGCCCAACTAACTTGTCTTCCTTGTGTCCTACACAGATGACAGCTGTATGCAGCCCCCACCCTTTAAAAAAACAAAAAGCTTATACTTTTACAAACATAAAACAAGCATTTTCAATGCAACGGGTCTTGCATTTGTTCGAGTGAGAGCTATTAGCGTTGTTAAGCAAAAAAAAAACGCAGTGCGATCAATGCAACGCGAGCGCCCTGAGTGGAAAATAAACAGATAAAGTAGTCCGGACTCCAGGCTGAAAACATCGAGCCTCGTATGTTTTTGGTACTTTACCGGTGCTGTGTAGGTGGGCTAAACACCGGAAAAGGCATCAAGTAAGCATGCCTTTCACAAATGAAAGCAAGCGGATTTTAAAAGGCAAGCCCATGAACCAATGTAAGTGACTGACATGACATGGGCGTGGTTAGAAGCCCAAAGAGAGATTACAGAATGGACGGAGCACTTTGTGCTCGCCCATAACGAGGGCTATTCAAAGCAAGCAATCAATAAAGTAAACAGCACAGCAAATCACTGATAGAGAATTTATTTTCAGCCAATCAGATCCCATGCTTAAAATGCCAAGTTGGAGCAGGTAATACAAAAATGCATGCACATTTATGTACCTTTACCTCTCAGAACGAGTCTATGGAGTGCAAATATGTGACAGAAATGTATTACTTTCTGCGAAACCCATCAATTGAGCAGATGACAGTTTCTTCTCACTGAGAATATGGGAGACTTCCTTGGATCCTAGATACAATACATTCATTAATTTCTTAAAACCTCACTTCTGGTTGCCAATATATTTTTTATTAGATTTGTTTTAGATTTACAAGAGTAAACAAAACAGTTGCAACTTTGTTCCATCACTCCAACCAATCAATTACAATGAACATCATATCATATGTTATATCATATGGTTATAGAAAATTACAGAATAAGTACAACCGCCTATATCGCATTTTCTACCAACAACAGACATGTAGTGAATAGGCCCCATATATCTCTAGGTGTCAAGGCTTGGGGAAGTTCTTCCACATAGTATTCTAGTTGATCCCTGCAGTATGTCAGGTCTTCTTACCACATATAAAATTTAGGTGACCGTCTACTGTCCCAAGGAATAGCCACTCTCCTTTTAGCTCTCAACAGCGCTATTACTAATTTTTAGTTAGTTGTTTAGAGCAGTTTAACCAGGCCAAGGAGACACATTTGAGAAGTGCATGGTACTGCCTCGCTCACCATTGTGGATAGGCCTGAGTCACCTGTGTCCAGTAGTGATCCTCGGGGCTGCAGGCCCAGGCCAAATGCAGAAAGTCTGCTTCCCTTGTATGGCAGCGGGGACACTGAGCATCTGCCCACAGCCTAAACATGCACAGGTGTGGGGAATGTAGTATATTTGCTGCAGATATTTAAAATGAATTATCTTTAGGTTACAATTCGATGTCAGTTTTCTCATCACTGAGCAGCAAAACTCCCAGTCTGCTAATGTTAGCGGGTCGTCTAACAGAGTATTCCATTTATCTAGCACAGTGGAGTCGTCTGTTTCCGAGTCCCTGATTAGTTTTGTCCTCACTTTACACGTGAATAGCGTTTGCAGCGCTTCTAGTGATGTAGGTTCGTTCAGAAATGAAGTATAGTAAGCTCTTATGGCCTCGTCTAGATGGTGATATAGAAAAGTTAGGAGAGGGGTCTATCTTTGCATGCCCAGTAGGTCTGTGATTTCTATAAAGGTCCTGCCCCGGGACGCAACCCCCGTCGTCCTCAAACCCGCCTTCTCTAGCACAGATAGTGTGCTGGGCTCCTGTGTAACTGAAATGGCCGCGTGGTGTGAAAGAGGTAGTGCGGGGGCATACAAAGGGGATTTGCGCACTCTTGTGCCTAGTGCTTGCCCGGCTTTCTTAGTGCTATTTATAGTGTTTATTTCCGTTGCGGGTACATCAGTGCGTGTGTGAGACAAGATGGCCCAGAGAGGTATGGGGTATGCATCGTCATTCTCTATAGCCACATTTGGTGTACATTTTTTTGGGGGGGGGGGGGGTAGTAAAAATGTGCACATAAAAAGTATAAGTATAGACGCGGGGGGCCCAAATCCACGCTGTGTGTATGGGCGTGTCAGAGCATTCCAGCTAACTCTGGGCTGTTTCCCGGCCCAAGCTAGATTTATCATGTGGGGCCTGAGGGTCTTGGTGAAAGCTTTCCTCAGCTGAATGAACAGGACAAGAACTTGGGAAGTACGAACATCTTCATAATTGCTATTCTATCAGCAAGCGATAAAAGATGTCTCATCCAGCGGGATATCTGGTCCTCTAGATGTGAGGCGGCAGTGCCATAGTTCTGCCAAATAACTATCTCTGGATCGTATGAAGTATTTTATGGGGTCCATGCACCATTCCAATGTAAATTCCAAAGTGTGCGGAGTGGTAAGTGTCGTTCATGGGAAGATGGTCGACAGACCAATTGATGCTCATTCCCGAGTACCAATCTTATTTGACATATTCATGGAGTACTGCTGCTAAGTTTATTGGCGAGTGACAGACATAGAGCACCATGTCATATTGCCAATGGACACTGGTGAAACTGTAGGGCGGCGTTAGCATGTCATTGTCTTATCACACAGGCTAAGGGTTCAAGCGCCAACGCAAATAAAATTGGTTTCAGTGGACATCCTTGCCGTGTCCCCCTATAAATTCTGATTGTTTCTGATATGTTGCTATTGACGCAGACTCGCACCGCTAGGGCCGTGTATAGCAGAAAAATGCACTGTAGAAATGCCTGTGGCATGCCCATACAGGGAAGAACCTCGAACATGTATGGCCATTGTAAGAAATCGAGCAATTTTGCAGTATCAAGGACAATCACTGCTGCAGGGAGCAAGGGGTCGAGGAAGACACTGTTTCTTGTTCCGTGGCAGAGGCACAGGCTCCATATAGCTGTGCGTAGAAGTCCACAAACTGGGCCATTATTGTCTGTGTGTCATAGAGGGTGTCTCCATCCTGGAATTGTATGCTCACTATATGGGCATTCATCCAGGGCCCTTTGATTGTGGTGGCCAGGCTGTGGCCAGGTCGGCTGCCCTTTCCATAAGCCCTCGCACCCCAATGTCTAGACATGTGTGTCACCTCTTGGCCCGCAATTTCATTATACTCTGTAATGTGTCTTCTAATGTCAGCTAGGGTCATGAGTATAGGGTTAACTTAATATTCCCGTTCCAGCCTCTGTAAGATATTCTCTATACATTGAAGGCAAAAGTGGAGGGATTTCTGCACCCCTGTCTGTAATCCGATACAGGTGCCTCTGATGGTGATTTTAAAGGCTTCTCAGAGCGTGCTCACCTCCTCCACAGTGCCCTCATTTTTAGCCAAGTGTTGTACTATCGCTGTGCATATTCCATTGCGGAACACAGCATCAAGTAGGGCTGGGACTTGAAACCTCCACTGAAACTGTCTAGGCATGTGGGTGGGTATGATCACCATTAAGAGCACAGGGGAATGGCCCGATAATGTTTTTGGCATGTGTTTAACGTTCATTGTCCATGTGCTGACCTCCTTCGTCACCAGTCAATAATCAAGCTGGGACCATGTGTCATGTACAGAAGACGTGAGGGTGCCCTCCCTGACCCCTGGATGGCATTCCCTCCACACACCTTTGAGCCCATATTCTGCTTTACCCTCCCAGAGGATTTTGGTGGCTTGCTTTCTCTTCCCGCCCACATCAGTAGATCTATCTAATGTTGGATCTAAGTGGCTATTTACGTACCCCCCCCAATATATCAGTGGTAGTGTTTAGTGCGTGCAAGCGACCCCGTATCTTGATTCAAAAATCTGGGTCGTCAACATTTGGGCCGTAAAGGTTAACAAGAGTGACAGCAGTTCCACATAGACTCCCCTAAACAATGACACATCGCCCCTGGTCATCTGTTTCAGAATATGTAATAGTGAGTGGAGTACCTTCCTTGATCATGATAAGCACACCCCTCTGGATGCTCTGCAGATTCTCGCCCATTTCGATTCTAGTGCCCGTGTTGTGTGCAGTGTGAGGTGGGTTTCTTGAAGCAGTGCAAAGTGCACGTGGTGAGGGTCTAAGTATGCAAATACTTGTCTAACTTTCTTGGGGTTAAGACTGCGGATGTACCATGTTAATGTGTCCTAAACCTTGGGCCATTGTAGCTGCGTTCACTTGAAGGGCGGTGAGTACATTATAGGCAGCGTGTCGTAGCGTAATGTCGTATATAGAGACTTTGTGACAGTGTGATGAAGTTGCAAATATTTAATAAACATCCCTCCCATGTTAGCCTCCCAACTATGGTAAAGCCATTCCCATAACCAACAAAGATTATCAATCAATAGACAAACCAACAATAAATGTGGACAGCAACATTCATAATAACATTTCTTGTGGTCATGTGTGGTCCACCCTTGAGGGGTAGCTAGAAGCTGGACCACCCTCCAGGTGAACGAGGCCGGACTCATGATGATATTTAGGTAGTGTAAATAATTTCTTTTTTGGTGGTCACTGTGTCAGCATTTATCAATGCAAATTGCAGCTCTGGCAGTTCACGGATCACAAAGGGTCCCCTTCAAGTGTCCTCATTGGCCGATCTGGATCTTGGTGATCTCCGCAATGGTTGTGGAATCAATTTGGCAAAGTCCACGGCTGCTTTCGGTGTACTGCACTGTCATTGTAAAATCCGGGTAGAATGCAATTTCTTATCCATGGTAATTTCTGGACCCTTTCTCTCTAGAGAGGCGTAGAATAGTGTCACAATCGCAGTAGATTAGTAGTTGGCAATGATTGGCCCTGGGGGGGGCAGGAGGTGGATAAACCACCAGCAATCTGTGTGCTCTTTCTACCATTAGTACCGCAGAGATCTGCTTACTTCTGAAGATTTCATGCACCCCATTCCTCACATAGTTCTCCAGCTGGCCGGTGTTAGCGGATTCAGGAATACCCGTGATGCATAGGTTATTGCATTATGATTGGGCCTCTAAGTCTCAGTCGCGGCTCGCAGGGGGCGGGTCAGAGCACAGGGGGGGAGGGATGGTGGATTGAGTATTTGGGAATATTAATAAAATACAATTTTAAAAAACGTGCCTCTGCTCTGCTCCGCTCCACACCGCCTCTCCTTCCTCACAGGAGGCACAGGCTCCCAGCTTGCCCCGCGCCAATCCTGACGCTGCTCAGAGCAGTGTTAGGATTGGCTGGGAGCACTCACAGGCAGACTGGAAGCCTGTGCCTGCTCTCTCCAGCCTGGCAACACAGTGGCGGGCTGGAGAGAGCACACTGAGCATGTATGTTTGGCCAGCCGGAAACGGCTGGCCATACATACATGCACAATGAGGGAGAGTGCTGAGCACACCCCTTCAGTGTTGTCATCCCCGATGCCCCGCTCCTTTTACTACAAAACGATAATAAATGTTGTTTATTATTGTTTTGTAGTAAAAGGTTTACAGCTGCTGCTGCTGGCGGGCTAAGTCTCCATTCTTGGCCTGTATTACCTCCAAAACGTTTTACATGTTTAAGCATTTGGTCGTACACGTCTGGATATAGTTTTGTGCAGTTGATATTTCTTTGCTCTGCAGCCGTGAGTCTTGTCGTTTTTGCCGCCATATTTTCCATTTCTGTTTTCCCATCTATTGACTGTAAGCTCGCATGGCCAGAAGCATGGCCCCTAGGGGTGTAGTGCTCTGGGATTGCAGCTCTGGTTCGGAGTCTGATAGTGTTTGCTGTTGTGGTCTGGTCGTGCGTTTGGTCTCAAAGGTGAGCGTAGGTTGCTGCCTGTCCTTTTTTCCCATTGCAGTGAAGGTGGTGTTGTTGTGCAGATACTTGGTGATGCTTGAGGTAGGCACCTTTTCACAGTGCAGATAACTCTGTGTTTTTTTTTTTTAATAAGAGGTGTTCTTAGTGCCTGCATCAGTACCGAATTCACGCTTGGGGTAGCGTGTGCGGCCTCGCTCCTATACTGCAGCTTCCTGTGTACAAGTGTCTTCCAGAAATGTGTTGTTAAAAATCATCCCAGCCCCGCAGTAGGGCCTAGTGTGCCGCGGACTCTGTAGAGGGCACGTTGAGTATTGCGTGGTAACGGTAGTTCACAGTGCGCACAACAGTCACAATGTTGTCGACCTGGGCAACCCAGGTCCCATTAGTCTCTGTGTGCAAAAAAGGAGGGGAGACAGCGAATGCAGCAAGTGAGTAGGGGGTGGTGACATGCACTCCGCTTCCAGTCTGGAAATGCGTGGTAATCCCCTTCCAATTAGGTGTAGGCTGGGCGGCCTTCAGGATTAAATGTGGGTGGGCACGCCCTTATGGCGCACCGGTGAATCCAGGCATCAGCTACCCCTTGTGCGCTCTGTTAGCAGGCTTGAGTGACCCTGGAGCGGCCAACCCAGCAACATTTAGAAGGGGCCACCATCTTGCCATGGGATCTCTATCCCCTGGCGCCCATAGTGAAAGCGAGGCTATGCTTTACTACGAGTTGCTCGAAATGTACTACCCAAAACAAATTGTTTCTAGGTTTACTAGATCATGAAACTTAACAAGTATATCAACGCTGAAGAGCCCTTCAAACTAATAACATCTTTGCTCATGTCAATTGAGATGTGTGTTGGTGAACACATAAGTTATTATTTAAAAGTGACCTAGGAAGAAGTCTGGCGGCACTGAAAATATTTACTCATTTCAGGGCTCTGAGGACCTTCTCTGATCTGGGACCCCAGAGGGGATCATTTGGGCTGGGTGGTTTACCCTGGGTTGTAAGAATTGGAGAGGAACCCTAAGTGAGGTGGTGACAGGCTCTGGACAGCAGTGGAGACCTGGGAGACGGTTATCTCGGCAGTGATGAAAGCTCCAATGGATGATTATTTCAGAAGCAAAGAGACAATGACTGCCTGGTAGAGGAGTGCTTGAGATAGTATTGAGGTGCTAATGCCCCATCAGTGCAAAGAGGTAAACAGTGCTTCAGTCCCAACCTAGCAATGCCAGTTTAATTGCTACTGTGGGACTGCACAGCTGGGTTACAGTTAGGCCATGCAAATAGGTTGAAGCATCCCTGGGGAGGTGTGGTGATTTGGGTCAAGCTGTGTAGGGACAGAAGGGTTACCCCAAGGAGCTCACATTATGGTGGAGAAACATTCCTGGTGTGACAGGAAGGACTTTTCTTCTGCCACACTTGCGTAAAAATACATTGACTAACTAGGAAGAAGAGGTGAATCCCATGATAGGATATATGGCAGAAAGTTCGGAAGGTATAATGTCAGTCATGACACCATCTTAAAGAAGCTTCACTCATTGCCTCAACGCTACTGCCTAGGCTGCAAAAGGTCAAACAAAGGCAACCGGGTGTTGTGCAGTGCTTTGTGAGCGTTGGAGAGGAGTTTGAAGGTGATTCTCCTGCACTGGCTCCCAGGCAACAAGAGACTCACCTTCAAACACCTCACCCATGCTCACAAAGCACTGCACAACACCGGACCAGAATACCTCAACAGACAACTTTCCTTCTATACCCCGACCCGGTATCTTCACTCTGCCGCCCTTGCAACCGTCCCATACGTCTGCAGAACTACAACCGGCGGTAGATCATTCTCGCACCTCGCCGCCAAAACATGGACACTCTTCCCACCCACCTGCGCCAGACCAAAGACCTCCTTACCTTCAGGAAACTTCTAAAGACCTGGCTGTTCGAGCAGTAGCAGCACCTCCCCCTCTTCTCCCCCCTCTCCTCCTCAGCACCTTGAGACTCTCGTGGGTGAGTAGTGTGCTTTACAAATTCCTGATTGATTGACCGGGCTGGAGTTTACGATCAAGGAGATGAGCCCTAAGGTGTGGTAAGTTGTGGACCTCATTGGCCAGGTGGAGAGAAGAGTGGCTTCCCAGGCAGATTTTAATGATAGGTTGTTGGGTGCATTATTCTCCTTGAAAGAGACTAGCATGTCTCTGGAGAACTCACAATGAATATCCCACATCAAGGACCTTGATTTCCCGGCAGTGTCTGCAGGCACAACTGGCAGAAATGATCCCCGCTCAAAGCAGTCAGGGTCCACCTTTACATGAAAAGGCTATCAACTTTTCCCCAGAAAGGCGATTGCACAGGAGGATTCAGGTGGTGGCAAGATATAGTAGTTGGTGATCCTGATATGAAAGATGCTCTTGAGAAAAGAAGCAGGGAGTTTAAAATATGATGACCTGCAAATCCCTGGCACACAAATCCTGCTGTTTTCTGAAATTGGTGCCATGATCAATACCATTAGGACTGAACTACGGGCAGCCTCAGTAGGAGTTATCTACATTGGCCATCTTTTCACAGGTGTATCGGGCTTACCTCAAAGTGATGCTAGGAGGAAAGACATACATGTGTGCTTCTGATTCCTTTTTAGAGTCCATAAAAACTGTGTGGTAGAGATGAGTGTAAAGGTTAGTCACTATCTCTGTGCTGCTACAATAGAAGCTTTTATGGAAGTCCTTTGAGGTGAGCAGTAACTCACATAGTGCTTCCTTTTTGTTAGGTTAACTCTCTTGGTAAGCCTTAAGCATGTCCCCTGCTTTGTTTTATTTATTTATTGTGCTTTGCTATATTGCTACTTCATCAAGTGGTATTATTGTTTTACAATGTAACAACAATTACAAAGTATTGGAGCATATGTGTACGAGAAACAGATTGTATTGGTACAGTGAATGTTAAAATCATAGGGTAGGGGAGGGAAAAGGGAGGGAAAAGTGAGGGTGCCAATATTGGTGATGAGTAGAACAATAAGGGTAGTGGTGGAAGACTGATGTAAAAAGTTGGTGGAGAATAGAGAGCATTGGTTCGATATGTTAAGTATTATGCTCTGTTCTTATTTCCACGCTTCTATACTTTCTCTTCCTATCCCTACCCTCTTCCCCAATCCCTCCTAGTTTTCCTATAAGGCACATCTGGCTACTGTTCAGGAGGATGCAGTATATTGTGTACTTATTATCAGTTTGTTGTGGACAACATTCACCAAGACACCACTAAGCGATACAAAATGCTATGCAGAAGGCAATCACTCAGTTTCATTACATATACACAATACAACGTTAAGATTTAAACATGAATATTATCAGAAACATCTCAGTGTTTTAAAGGTTTTTTCATTATTTTTGGGAAAACAAATAAGAATAATACCAAAGCCCTTCAAGGCAGAAAGTTACATCAACAATATGTACAAACGTATTATTTTGGTAACCATGCAGAGAAGGCTCAACATTAGGAAGTACAGGAAACAACAACAATAATAATAATTAAAGTCAAACAAAACGTACAAATGAATTGCTGCATCTAGAATTGTAACAAAGACAATTTCACATTGCATGTTCATTATTTGTCTCTTGTAGACAATGTTTATTTATTTATAATTTTTATTTATCAATTACAAACAACCAAAATATCACAACTCAACCTCAATGGACCGACCAAATACATAAGGACTGCTAAATACTATTACATTAATTGTATACACCATCTAAGCAGAACAGAATAGCAAAATTGAAGAGCCACAAGGGACAGGCAAACAAAAAGAAAAAACTATGAGCTTGTGTCATGAGCAGCAGCAGCATTCACCAGCTAAAGCTGGACCAGAGACATGAGATCCGGTACAGCCTCCTCGGGGGATCTTTCTCTATTAAAGCCATTTTCAGCATACTAGGATTTAAACATTTCTGCCGCCAGATCCACGGGTCAGGAGGATCACTGGACAGCCAAAAATGTTCTAGGTTCAATCTAGCTGATGAGACCGAGAAAAAATATGGACCTGCTAAAGATGAGGGAATAACCGGCGAAAATCCTAGCATAATAAATTTTGGGTTCATCACGACCCTACAGTTAGAAATAAGGTACAACTTGCCAAAAATAAATTCTTAGTATAAACAAAGCGAGGGACACAAAGCAAAAACATGAACTCAATTAGCCCCTGCCATTCCGTACCTGAAGTAGCGATCATCTGTCCGTAGCTTCATAACAAAAAGACAATGAGGCGTATAATACATATCTTTAGTACTTTTAAAATGCTGAACCTTAATACATTAAACATTCAGGACTGCCTGCACCAGAATATTACTGTGCAGAAGATCATCCACAGTTACTTCAACATTGAGGAACCAACTCCACCTATGCGCCTGTGACTGAAACGGATCAATAGAACGATTCTTAGAGAGCAAATAAATAGTCTTATACATAAACCTAATATTAAGCTTACGTGGAGCCTTCCTAATAAGCTCCAACAAGAGACAGTCTGACTAACTTAGCTCATCCTCCTTATAACTAAATGCAAAATTACGCAATTGGAGGTATCTGAAAAAGTAGTATGAGGTAAAGAAAACCCTTGTACTCCAATAATTGACCTGGAGTATGTATACCTGCCTTCTCACAGGTAGCCCAAAAGCTCTCATGGAAGCTAGATGGTAGATTATGATTATATCCTAAATAAGTAAGCAGATTATAGGGGGCAAAGCCAGAAGATAAATGCACAAGGGAGTCCCAGGCAAGGTGAAACACTTTTAAAGTATTGAAGCGCGTCTTTTTAAAGTACATTTTGTCAATGATACCATGGCCAAGAACAACAAGATCGCCCAAAGGGAGAAATTCCTCAAACCTTCGACCAAGCTCTCAAGTCGTCCACCACAGAACCTTTTGCATCCATGAGAAGAAAGCAGCCAGATATTAAAACCTCAGGGCCGGAATCACAAGCGTCCTCCTCATCTCCTTGGACTGCTTTAAAAACTGAATCTTACAGCGAGGCTTCCTATAGCCCCAGATAAACCTTTGCTGTGAAGCCCTACATTGATAAAAAAAAAGATACTGGAAGAAAGAGGGAAACATAACAAAAAAGATACAAATTTCGTGCAAGAATGATCGTCTTAATGAAGTTACAACAACCAACCAAGCCCAAATGGAGACAATTCCATCTGGTAAAGATATTATTTGAATGTTGAAAGAGTGACCCAAAATTGTTTTCTACAAATGTTGCAATACTGACTGAAAGAGTAACCTACACTGCATCCAGTACCCATCAATGTTTCTGATTTTGAGTTTCCCGGATGAGGCCTATGGCACAAAGGAGACAAATATTATTGACCACTTCTTAAAATGTTCCTAAAAAATAATGTACTTGCAAATAAGGCGGATGTGAATTCACTTTTGTTTGTGATAGAGTAACCCATCTGCAAAACAGTTCATCACTTCCTATCTAATATTGTACCTTAGGAAAATGTTTGTTGCAAATAACCAAGAGCCTCATTATTAGTGTGTCGGTCCAAGGACAGCAACACTCACATTGATAGTCTGATCGCTGCAACTTTGGTGGTCCGACCCCACAATTACAAGACCAGTGGGCAGACCTACCAGGGGACCACAGTCCCTGTCTAGAACATGGTTCACAATGGCATGACGGTGGTGGAGCTTGTAACCAGCCATGATGGCGCTGAACTCAGTGCCGCCTGGCTGATTACAACCCCTCTTTCCGCTAGCCTTTTATGGTAGGGACCCCGCCATGAAACAACTGGCAGAAAGCCAGTGCCAGGGGCCACAGGGGGTCCCTGCACTGTCTATGGCATGGGCAGTGCAGGGAACCCCTGCCCAGCACCCTAAGAATGTGCACTGCCTGCTTTGCAGACAGTGTGCATTCCGAGAGTGCTAGAGTATTAGGATATAGGCCTCGGGTCCCTTAAAGGAGCTGAGGCCAATATCCCAACACTGTTCCCAGTGATCAGCCCGGCCGGAACGCGTATTACAATGCTCCCGCTGGTCAACCCGGCAGGAACATTGTAGTATGCTCGGGGGGAACGTTACCACTATGGCGTCCTCCTTGTGAGTTTGGTGGTCCCATGGTGGGACTGCCAAACTCCTAATGACACCCCAAATCTTAATATAATGTTAAAAATAGGTGAAAAATAAATATTGATTTAGTAACATACAGTTTAAAAATGAGAGGTACATATAAGTAACTTTCCATTTAAATTTACCATTGATGCTTTCAATAAGCCCATGCATGAGGTCACTGCCGTCATTCACATCATAGTCATATTGCTAACGCATCTCACCAGCATTACCCTGAGGTTCTCATCGGCAGTCATCATCAGGGATGAAGAGGATGTTTAGCTGCAAGGTAATGTGTGCAGCATACAACATAACACAACTATCTTGCTGATGTTTCAAGAGAAAAGAGGAGGGCTCTTTCAGTCTTATCCAGGCACTGGACCCGTGCATTGAGAACTCCAAAAACCCGTTCCACAGGCCCCTTGTTTGCATATGGGCCTCATTGAAGCACACTAGGCTCTAAACAACCAAGGGCCCATGTACACTAACCACTGCCTGAACTTCCACCAACCATCGAGAAGACTACGCTTTGCCTCCCTTTCACTTGCCTATACTCCTTGCATCTACTGAAGCAAAAGTGGAGGACGTTCCTTCTCTCACATTGCAGCAAAAACCTGGAACAGCATCCCCACACACCTCCAGACCATCACCACACTTCCGGGAATTCCAAATGGCTCTCAAGACCTAGCAGTTCTAATAAACCTCTGGGACCTGCAAGCGCCTAGATACCCTATCAAGTGATTAGCTGCGTTTTGTAAAGCCTGATTGATTGGTTAAAGCATACTAGCATTGGCATTGTTGGGCTCCTCAGTGGTTTGAAAAGCCATGTGCGAATGATATAAGCTGAGTCCCTACGAAAAATGCTAAAAAAGGAAACAAATATGAAACTATGTTTGGAAGGACACTGCTGTACAAACCAATTCACTCAGCTACTCTAAAATTAACACTTACCAGACCCTCCTTGGTGTGAGGTCTCCCGTCTTTTGTGGCATGGAGCTGTTGGATAGCACTAGCGAGTCACGGGTGGATTCAGATAATTTGACTTACACACACACTCTCTCTCTCTCTCTTTCTCTCTCTCTTTTTCTCTCTCTCGATCTGGTGTGCAAGCCACCTGCACATTGATGGAGTGGAAATGTTTTTGATTGCAGTACAGTTGTTCCTGGGCATAACGTGGCACCAATGCCACTTAGGTTTCATCTATGGAACCAACATTATGTGGTATTCTTCCTAAACTATAGAACTCTGCCTTGTTGTTGTTCAATGGAGCATTATCTGTAGGTAATTGGATGATGTCCTTCATACTTCTGAGCATGTCACTGAAAACTTGGATGAGGACAGCTGAGAAAGTGTGATAAGACATTCCCATTGGAGTCAATGACAGTGTACTAGAAGGAACCGGTAGCACAGAAATCTAAAACTGTCATTACCTTACCAATAGGTGGAATGGTTTTCTGAATGTTAAGGTCCCCAACAATTTCTAAACTAAACTGTAAGGATATAACTTCAATAGTGTTTTGATTCAGACTTTACTTCTTAATGATATGTCTTTTGTGCACAGTTTCCAGATCAGGGTGTGATTTGTACACTCTTTCTGCTCGTTAAAGTATCCTTTTCCATCTTCCTTGGGCTGGTGGATGTGCATATCTAAAACATATGAGTACAATGGGTCATTATAATCAACGATAAACTTTATTCGGCCAACAATTGGCCATAAAAGCACATAAAAAATACAACAATAAAAATCCTCAACAGTTAAAAAGCATTGCTATTAAAGCAAATCAAATGATCCAATCTTCTAAAACAATCCTTTAAAATAGACAATGTCCAATGAGTCATTATCTATTGTGCAGACAAGGGTATTGACCATATAAACAGTTCATGCATTGAGGACATGTACAGTGAATATTTTTGACACTTTCTAACAAATACATTTTCTGATTTAGTCAGACTTTTTCACAAAATATTGTACTTCTGTTTCATATAGTAATCCTTTAGTGTTCATCCACAACCCAATAAAATACAAATTATTTTGTTAAAAAACGCAATAAGTTTACACTATTTTAATACATATTAACAATATATTACAATATTGTATCTATGTTGTGCTTTTCTTTTTTTTAATAAAAATTGGTCAATGATGTCATACATTACACTGCCCACATTTGTACATGTATACTTAATATTGCAGATGTTCTGGCTGTCATTGATGGAAGCAATGTCACGGATGACGGCTGTTTGTATCAATGATGCACTACCCATCTGCCAAATAGTCAAGCATACCATATGCAGACAATATAGCATCAGGGTGGATGTCTGACATATCTGTCATGGACAATGGACTACTAAGTGTAATCTCTACATATCTTTTCTATTATGCGCATTCCCGTATTGATTACTATGGTCAGTGATTGACAAGATTCGCCATCTGACGTGTAAATTGATGTAATTTTCTGAAACACTGGTGTACATGTTTAATGGTCATTTTGTCACTTTCCCCCTACTCATCAAGTGTAGCAGACATCCTCACCTGTTGATGCATGTTGGAATGAGGAAGTTGTCGTTAAGTATTTCCTGTTTGAAATGGATTGGTTTTGTCATTACTTATAAGTTTTAGGACATGACAATATTACAGGCAAAGAGGGGCCTTAGTTCTTGTTGTTACTTTATAACAATGATTATTCTATGTTGAAGTGCCTTTTAAAATTTTACACTCTAGTTTACTTTGCCACAGATCTCAAATGTGGTAATTTGTGGATTGTCTACTTCCTGACTTTTTAAATGAGTTACCAGTACATAGCAGACAATTCTCTAGAGTTACTTTAGGCAGATCGACTACTCCATCACATTAAGGTTAAAATAAAAAATAAAAAATCAAGTACTTAACAATACATTATTATTATGATGTAATGCCCATCCATCACAAATTAATGGAGTAACATTGACTCTAAAAAGCTAATATGTTGCTGAATATATTGAAATATGCCATCAGATAACATTGATAAATTGACCAATATAAAAAAACATTGGTCTTAATTTGGAGTTTGGTGGACAGGAACTCGGTCCCAAACGTGACGCCACTCCCATCCTCCATATTCCAAGTGCTACACGACATAAGCCATCTCTAATAAATCTGGCATAAACACAGAACATTTGCGATGGAGTACCTGGCTGACAAACTCTAAATCAGGCAAGTACACAGTATTTAAACATTAAAATAATTTATTTGTCTTGTTTTAACAATTAATTCACTTTTGTTCAACTAAAAAGATAACATTTAAAATTGTATTTGACCTACTTAGAAAATGTTGAATAGTATTTCTGTTACTACAGTCTCACTAAAACATCTAACAAAATGTCATTCACAAACATTGTAAGAGAGAAGTAAATTAAAATATATGGACATAGATCTGATTCTTTACTGGTGTGGTAGAAATCAACATAAAGTTTACATTCTTGAGTTCTTCCTTTTCTTCTGTGTAGATGAGCCCCTATGCACAATCACAAATAGTGGGACTATCACCGCCGGTGGACCTGCCTCATCAAGTTGACTAAACCAGGGAGATCTTCCCAGCAAAAAAACTGAAAAATACACGTTATTTAACTATTTATTTTTCAGATTTCAAATTTTAGTAATCCTACTATTTATATCGGAAATCATTTCAGCCATAATGTTGAGGTTTGCAGAAAGTTAACTCAATTGCAAGCATAAGGGATGTCCCAACCACCTTATGCCATAGGACATAATGCAAATGCAAAAAGACTGCAGAGGCAAAACGACAGAAGGCACATCCAAACCATTTTTCAAATATGAGTTCCTGCAAACAGCTAGAATTAGCATTGACTTTGCCAACAGATGTAGATTTTGAAAAACATCAATAACATCACAGATGAGACAAATATTTCATAAGGCTTAAAACATAGAAATACATATATAACACTCAAAAATGCAATAAGGTGTACAGAGTATGTCACATTTGTGATAGAATAACATAAGCTTTAAAAGAAAAATGCAGAACTGTAAAAATACTGTGCTAAGTTGACATAAGTCATTTCTGTTACAAATGTCTTATGTCTCCTTGCATATTAACAACCTGCCATTTTCACCAAGTGGTTGATAAGTTGTGCACTTATTTGTTGCACGTAAAAAGTGTTTCATCCGTACTTATGTCTTACCATACTGGTGACTGAGTTTATTTATGTGGTAGGGTTGAAATCCTTTGACCATAGCTTGAACTGAAAATTGTATCAGCTACCTAAGTCCAGGGCAAGTGTATGAACATAAAGTTTTATATATGGTCTCCTAACCCTTTGATATGAAGACAATTTTTACACAAAGGTTTATCCATATAGTTGTAGACGTGCAAGATCTTGATATGTGGAAAGGTTAACTTTGGCCATGGCGTAACAGTCTCCACCATGTGAGGAAACTTCTTCTCAACAACATTTGTTATACATAATGATAAAAAATATGTTCATGAGTTGCATTTTGACAGGGTAGTTTTTTTTAACAAAAATCTTAAATAATATGTACACGCTTTGGTAAAATAAATAAAACGATTTTTTTTTTTTTTTTTTAACAAACGTATGGCCCGATGTTAATTATTATTTAATGTTATTTAATTGTTTAATCAAATACAATTGTGAAATATATGACAGTCTTATTAAAGGTAATGCATTATATAACAAAACTTGTCAGAAGGCAGAGAGAATTACACTGACATTTTTGGTATAATGAAATAATTGACCCTTTATGGTGTCCTTTTGTGTTGCCCTAGCTGAAATGAGTATTTGAAAAGGTTTTATGGTTGGCCCTCTTTAATGGTGTACCTTTTGATTTATACCTTTACGGTATGTAACTGTGGTGTGCATTTGTGCGCTTTCAGCTTCCTCTGCAGGAGGCGAAGAAGATGTTGGCCAGACGTTAGGAGAGAGACAGGAGTGCCACTAGGAGTGAGAAGATCGGGCGACTGACACCAAGGGTCCCAGTGGCACTAAGGGTGATAAAGCTGGCTAGGAGGCCGCTACCACATCTGATTCTGAGGCTTCTGACTTAGGGCAGCCCCTTGTGGTGGCAGATGAACCTATGCAGGAAGTTCCATCTCTTCCTGTGTCTGCCACTACCTCACCTACCATCTCTACCCTCAGTCCTGAACCCCTGAAAAATTACCAGCACCTAGTCCATAAATGGATTTGGGTCTCCTTTCCCCAGGCACCTCTCCTTCTGCACCCACGTTACAAGCATTGTATTGGAGGAGGAACAGAAAGTAATTAAGAACCTCTCTCTGAGGCAACTGGCATTGTTGGTTGCCATTAAGGGTGTTAGTCAGCAACTTGTTCAAGTTATTAACATCCTGGATGGCATGCTCTCTGTCCATTCTGCCTTACAGAGAGGTTCTCTCCCTCTCCTGGTGCCTCAACTGACACCACTGTTTCTGACAGAATTGCCCCCTTTCCAACACCTGACTCTATCCCTCCACTTCCTTCCCCATTCTAGCTGCCCCAACCACCCTCAAAAACCCAAAACCTACCCATTCATACAAACATTCCTATGCTCTTAAAACTCGACCATTCCTGTACCCTCCCTCACCAGAGCTACTTGTCACAAAAACTTCCGAAAGTTCTTCCATCAAAACCCCACCATTCCTGTTGCCTCCCCAGAGCCACTCCAGAGCCACCTGTGCCAGCAACACCCAGACATACAGATAAACCTATCCATATACCAAATCAAACCATTTCCATCATTCTGATCCCCAAAACCACCTGTTGCAACCACTCTGAATACACCTAAACCTTCTAATAAACCTACCCATACCCGAAAACCCAACATTCCTGTCACTCTCCCTCCCGAGAATCACTGGTCCCAATCAGACCCTAGTCGTCTAAATGTTTTGATAAATGCACCCATTCCTCTCACTCCCCTCCATTTCTGTCAGTTTCTTTAGAACTACCTTGCCAGCACCTCCTAAAAAAAAAGTCTAAAAAACCCACCTGATCCCAAGATCTAGCTGTCCAGATGAACATCGGCATCTGGAGGAAAGAGAGCCCCTGAGGAGGATATTGCTCATAACGGTGGGAAGGCAAGAATCTTTCAATCTTTATTTGCATTGTAAATAAAAGCCATTGCAATTATAAGATAAAAGAAAACCATTGGACATTTGTATAACCATCGTAAAAGTTAAAAAGGCAAGGAGTAAAAAGAATAATCTGTATCATCAATATGGCTATTTTTGTGCAACTTAAGTTAAAGTGGCCAAAGAAACTCTCTTAAGTAGGGTTGTGGGCAAAAACTTGGACACCTTTGAAACCTGCCTAAACACTGGGGTACCCTCGTCTCAGGTCCTGGGAGCTTTCGCAGACATCTGCATGGCAATTCGGGCACTTTGAACTCTACCTACCCAATCTCCCAAAATCAAACATGTAAAATGGTTCGATAAATCAACCACTCACGGCCATTCAAATCTCATACAGGTGTTAAAATCCACTCCGAGAAACAAATCAGAAGTAACAAAATGCAGGGCTCAGTACAAGAAGCCAGTTTCAGCTAGGAAGAAAGTAATAAGAGACGAAGCATGGGAGAAATTGACCATTGCCTCAGCTATAAATGATGAGGCACAATTCTGGAAAGTTGTCAATAACCCCTTTGTTTTTAGCTCTGATACCAACAAAGGTGTTGAGGTACACATCCCAGAGCAGAGATGGGTCAGTCATTTTACAAAGCTGTATGAAGGTCGACTGGATGACTGCGAAATGACTGTTGTAAATGCCCCTGCCATGCTTGGCATTGAGGAACTGGATATTCACTTGAATGATGTCATACTAGCTATAAAGGGTTCATTGCCAGATAAGGCCCCAGGGCCAGATGGGGTCCCAGCTGATCTCTTCAAGTATAACATTGATCTTTGGGCTCCAATTTTGGAAAACGGTTTCAGAGCTGTGTCAACCTCTGTCCTCCCTCCTGCATGGTCCAGTGCCATTATTGTTCCAATTTTTAAGAAGGGAGACCATAGTGATCCTGCTTGTTATCGTCCAATTTCTCTGATTGACGCCACCGCAAAGATTTTTGGGAGAATCCTCCTGGCCCATTTGGAAGCCTGGGCTCTTGACAATAACATCATTTCCAAGTCTCAGTTTGGTTTCAGGAATGCGGTGGGGACAGCTGAACAATGTTTGAACCTCCACCTGATCAGAGAAAAGTAAGCAAGGGTGTCTTTATTTAGCATTTATGGACCTAAAAGCAGCTTTTGATAACGTGGACAGAAGCAAATTATCGGTGATGCTAACCTATAAATGTGCTAATCCAAAAATAGTATCTCTGTTGGTCCAACTTCACAATGATGTGGACGCTTAGGTCAGATTTGGGAATTAGGGGCAATGCACCAGCCCCTTTAAGGTTAGAAAAGGGGTAAGACAGGGTTGTGTTCTTGCACCCTTCCTCTTCACGTTCTATATAAATGGTCAAGAGGAAACTCTGACTGACGAAAAGGCAGATCCCCCTAAGATTGCCGACAGACCACAACCGGTGTTAATGTATGCTGATGATTGTGTCCTGATGGCACCAACTGGAAGGGGCCTTCAAAAACTTTTAAATAAATATTTCGATTTCATGACGGCCTCTGGACTGTCCCCAAACAAAACAAAATCATATACCATGATCTGTGGCCGCCCAAGAACTAGAGCCCCTCAGTTTTATATTGAAGGCATCCAACTGAGCAGTGTGAATACCTTCACGTATTTGGGGATTCCCTTTGATAATGGGTCTAACTGGAAGCACCTTAGAGAAATTAGGGTCAAACAATACAACCAAGCAGTGGCAGCTTTACACAAATTCATTAACAAACTAGGCTGCACTCCACTAAAGCCCATTACCACCATCTATAAGGCAAGTCCTACTTCGATTGTCAGATATGGAGCTGGGGGATGGGGCTATATGGGTGCATCATCTCTGCAAATAAGAGAAAACAAATTTCTGAGAAGTCTACTCTCACTCTCAAGAGCGTTCCCGCTACAATTCCACATGCAGAATTAGGTCTCCCTTTTCTGGAGGACCTGATTAAGTTATCCCCTTTAGCCCTCTGGATGTCTGTTTGGACTAGGCCGGAAGCAGCTCTCACTCAGACACTGCTTATGGACTGCATGAGGCTGGATGGAGTACAGAGATGTCCCTGGTTAAAGAGTCCCTGAGCAGATTTTTTCTTTAATCCTGGGGCATAGTCAAGCAGGACATCCCAGTAGTAAAAAATGAATTTCAAGAGAAATTGGCTACTGATAGAGAGAGGCTTGATTTGAAGAAAGACATGATGATAGCTTATCTTCTCTTATGTACCACATTCAAAATTGAACCCTATCTTTTAAGTGTCCTGCGGCACCATAGATTTTTCCTGACAAGGTTTCGCCTGGGCCTGGTGCATTTTTTAGTGGCTTATCCCCTCAGGTGTACCACAATAGGGACCTAATACCCTGTCCATGTGATATGCGCACAGAACAATCACTAATACATATGTTTTATTCTGTAAGCTGTACAAAGAGCAGAGGAAGGTCTTTTAATGCCACTTCTTAAATCACTAAATATCGGGAGGCGTAAGGAAGCTATTTTTCATCTGCAGTTACTCCAGTATGATTTGATTTATATGGGTATTTATCGCTTTATTGCTGCAGTGATAAAAGAAAGGAAATATCTTGATTCTAACTGTTAAGCATTTTGCCATACATTTGCACAGCTCAGTAAATAATATTTTAGATGACCAAATGACTATCTGCTCAGGTATGTCAATTTTAAGAAGTTCTAACTATTGTACTGATCATCTTTCTGTACATACATCCCATTCGCTGATTATTGATGCACAATTTGGCAAATAACATTTTAGATGTCCATATGACTACTTGATCAGGTATTCACATTTGTGGAGGTTCCAATTATTGTAATGATCATCTTATGTACATAGATTCTATTGCTATTTATTGATGTTTCTTTTTATCTTTTTAATTTATCAATTAACTTTGTACATATGCTCTTTTATGGATAGCTATACTTGATCCTAATAAAGATGTTTGACTGACTGAGTGCACAACTGGAGCCCTGTAAGTCTCAATGGTCATCCATGCATGTTTGCGCAGTCTATATTTTGTGTTATCTTTCCACCAGGTGATCCGTCTAGATTGTTTGTTCAGGACTCGTTTAAACAGCTGGTGTGGCAAATGAGAATTCTCTGTTCTGCGTTCAGATGTTTTATTGAGGCCGATATTCTTGGTGACCAGCTGTTTGTATTCCAGGGTGCATTAAAAGCGATTTCTTGACATAAAAGTATTCTTAATGTGTTCGCTTTTGTCTGCTTAAGTAAGAAAGCATATTTAAGAAAAGCTCCCTCTTGTGCATCTTCCTGTTCTTGGTGGACAAATTCAAGTCTAATCTGTGCCGATGAGGCACTTTGCGGTCAGGAAAAAAAAGATGGAAAGGTTTGCTCTGGGCTTAGTTGAAGAAACATGAAATTTCCCTGGTAGGATTTCCGAGCCATATGTCGGTGGGGGTAAAAACTTGTTTTTTAATTAATGCTATCAGGGGCTGCAAGGAGGGGCTTTACAATTTAGTAGCCAATGTCTGTAATGCTGTGATTTGAGATGCCACCCTTATTTTCAGTGTGTTAAGTGCAAGCGATGGGACTAGCTCTCTTGCAACCATAATCCAAGGTACTTGTAACTCCCACTTCTGGCCACAAGGTTTCCCCACAATACCAGGTCTTCTTTCAGATAACCCTGTTCCCAAACATGACTACTATAGTTTACTCAAAGTTTATAATAAGCTCATTGGTCATACAGTATTGAGATAGATAGTTCGTCAGGTTATGTGGAAATATGCCCAAGAAATTCAACAGTACAATGTTATTGGCGTATAACAATGCTGTTATTGGTTGTTGGCCTATTTTTGGTGGGCGTGAGTGGACTGAATCTAATAAGGCACTCAAGTCTGCTAAATTTTTTACGTGAGCAAGGCTAAGGCTGTCAGATTACCAATGGTGTTTGAGGCTGTTAGAAAGCCTGTTTGCTTTATCAGAATTAGGTTCCATTCCATCGTCCAGTATTCCAAATCAGTGAGTAGCAGCCCACCAATTTTTGCAATTATGTAGAGTAATGCTATCATGTGATAGCTATCTGGGTTGATGTATGAACCTTTCTTGTAAATATGGTGTATGAATCCCCCTTTCCATGTATTTCTGTTTTCTGATGGGCAGGTATATTCTGCCCAGATAGCTTTTCCAGAACACAACATCGTTTTTAGGTCTTGCCTAGCCAGAGTATGTGCTGTCTCTTTGAGACATACGTATCTACTCTGTGGGCTTTAATCACATGCATCCCTTTTCAGTTGCTTGTTTGTGTGCCTTTCTAAATTATTTTCTTCTCATTGGTAAAATGATGTTATTTGTCTTGGGGTATGTTATTCACCTGCATAGCTACTGCCTCTGTACCATGCCACCCTACTCTTTTGTTTATTTATGGTTTGTCAGTGCACTCTTTTTTTCTTTGCTAACATCGTACGCAAGCACGACATCATCATCACCTCCTACGCCGACGACACCCAACTTATACTCTCCCTCACCAAGGACCCCGCCAGCGCCAAGACCAACCTACAAGAGGGTATGAAGGACGTCGCAGATTGGATGAGGCTCAGCCGCCTAAAGCTGAACTCTGAAAAAACAGAAGTCCTCATCCTCGGCAACACCCCGTCCGCCTGGGACGACTCCTGGTGGCCCACGGCCCTCGGCACCGCACCGACCCCCACAGACCATGCCCGCAACCTCGGCTTCATCTTGGACCCTCTTCTCACCATGACCAAGCAAGTCAACGCCGTGTCCTCCGCCTGCTTCCTCACCCTCCGCATGCTCCGCAAGATCTTCCGCTGGATCCCCGCCGACACCAGAAAAACCGTGACCCACGCCCTCGTCACGAGCCGCCTGGACTACGGCAACACCCTCGACGCCGGGACCACAGCCAAACTCCAAAATCGCCTGCAACGCATTCAAAACGCCTCGGCCCGCCTCATCCTCGACATACCCTGCAGCAGCCACATCTCCGCACACCTGAGACACCTGCATTGGCTCCCTGTCAGCAAAAGGATCACCTTCCGACTTCTCACCCACGCACACAAAGCCCTCTACGACAAGGGACCGGAATACCTCAACAGACGCCTCAGCTTCTACGTCCCCACCCGCCTCCTCCGCTCCTCTGGCCTCGCACTCGCTGCTGTCCCTCACATCCGCCGCTCCACAGCGGGTGGGAGATCTTTCTCCTTCCTGGCGGCCAAGACATGGAACTACCTCCCCACCAGCCTCAGGACCACCCAGGACCACTCCGCTTTCCGGAGACTCCTAAAGACCTGGCTGTTCGAACAGCGATAACCCCCCCTTTTTCCCCTAGCGCCTTGAGACCTGCACGGGTGAGTAGCGCGCTTTATAAATGTTAATGATTTGATTTGCTGTGGCTGTTTCTTCCTGTAGTGATCACTCGATCCTGCACACGTTTGTGTTCGAGGAAGAGAGACCCGATCCTGTCCCTGCCGCATTCACCGAAGGGAATTTATTCTCTTTGATGTGGGCTTTTCTTCCTGCCGCATTCATCTGATCCTGTACGCATTTGCATCCACCATGAGGAGTTCAACCATTGCCAGTAGGGATCGACATCTGTAATTTTGTTTCCACCTTTGTTTAATTTAAATGTTCCTGGGAGTTCAACCATTGCCAGAACAGATCAGCATTTGTAATTTTGTATTCACCATTATTTTTATTTGTTCCAAAGGGCATGTTTTTTGTGGGCACGGAAAGAGCCGACGCCGAGACTCAAACCCAGTTCCCCAGTCCCAAAGTCAGCAGCTCTGTATGTTATGCCACACTTTCTCAGACCATCTGATCTATGTAACCCGTTTTGTTTCTCCCACAGCATCCTAACGAACATGGCGATCTGCGGGCCATTAGACTCTTGTCTTCATGGCCTGCAGATAGCCGTGTATGGTAGTTGCATGGTCGGTACGATTCTGTCTCTGCTGGGAGGAGCTCGGGCGTGTACCGCGTGCCATGGTGGAATCAGAGATCGCTGTGTACGTTAGTAGTCCCTAGGCTCTCCAATGCTACACTGGACCCAGGTAACATTTGAAATACTTCAAAAGCTATTGGCTAATTTGAACAAGCGACTCTTCTGTTAACCCTGTGCTACTGAAGAAGAGATGTAAAATTGTTTGATTCCTGTTTAAATATTGACTTGATCTCCATGTTAAAGATGAATCAATGTCTGATAATGTGAAAAAAATATTGTACAGAGGTTTAACATTCTGGACAGAAATTATAAGGAATCATGGTTTACGTTTTTTCAAAAACAGAAAATAGTACTGTTTAGGTCTTGATTACAGGGCATTTGGGTGAGTGCCAGATCCTGCTTATGGCTCCGATGGTCAGTGCACGTGTTACTGGCCACTCTCCGCCCGATGGTTCTCCCCAGGGCTGTCGCCATAATTACCTGTAGCACATAAAACAAGAAACTAGGGCACTGGAGCTGTGTGTAAAGTTTTGGAAAGTTACATTTGTTTTCGTGTTGTTGAAGGTAAATGTGGTAATGCTGTATATCGCCCGTTTGATTCTCTCTACCCACTCCGTGATGCACTCACTTGTCTGGTTTCTGCCCGTGAAACCTCAAGCTGTTGCAGTTTATGTTGTCAATGAAATCTCAAGCAGCTGCGGTTAGCAAAGTTGATAAGAAAAGCTCACTTTTCATGACTAAATTCCCATACATTTCCATCATGATTTAGAACAGTGGTTCCCAACCTGTGGTCTGGGCCCCCCCCGTGGGTTCTCGAAGCCTCCTCAGGGGGTCCATGACTGCTTAGAAAATGAAATAATATTAACAGTTTAGGTCCCAGCAGTGAGTGGAGGGGGTCCCTGGATTCTAATAATGATTCAGTGGGGGTCCCCGGGTTCCAGTAATGATAAAGTGGGGGTCCACAGAAGTCAAAAGGTTGGGAACCACTGATTTAGATGAATTCACTCTCCTTTTTGCCTTATGGAAGTGGTTCTGTTTAAAACAACATTGCTGTCCTGTGGCTAGGCTGTACAAAGGATGCGATTCGTGCAAGAAACTACCTGCTAGAGTAGACCGCTATTTTCGTTAAAAACTTGAACAACTACAGCAACACAAAATATAGTTCAAATTTAAATTTTGGGTTCTGTATGTCTTTTTTTATTTATAACCATGAGCAAAATCAATTGGCTAAATCAGCATTTATCAAGGCGGAAGCGTGGGCTCTTAGCAGACTTTGCTCTGATTTTAAACTATGCTTTTATGTAATAGGTTTTTAATCTTTAAATTACTTGTGTATATCAGTTTAGATGTTTTGCCTCTGCTTCTAATTATTATAATCCGTTCACAGCCTTTCTCGTTTCTCGTGGCTGTTCTGGTGCTTCATTTCATAAGCTCAACACTGCCAGATGAAGTGAGAGACTCTAGGCTCTTTTGGCAAAAAACATTATCTTTTTAGCTGTTTCCCTCTTAAGACTTCAACTCCAGTTCAGGTTAAAGGAGGAGTTACATTTTTCACACTGTGTGCTCTTAACCTCCCATATGTTTTATTTCCAGTCCATCCTGTTGTGTTTTCCCTTTTCCTGTTTTCACAGGGATGCTTTTAAATCCTAGAACGAAGGGGAGCAGGAAGGAGGGCGGGTGGAAGAGTGGGCTGTGTTCATGAATGCGTGCATGTCTGCGTCTGTGTGTGCATTTGTGTCTGTGTATGCATGTTTCTGTGTGTGTGCTTGCACATTTGTATGGGTCTGCCTTCGCATCCATGTTTTTAGGCTTTTTTTATAGCTCATAGGAGGCCCTGGGGGGGGTGAGAGCGCATTATTGAGAACAATATCTGTGACCATAACTACTCAACATATGACACATTGAGGAGCCAAAAACAAAACAATACGAACAAGATTGTTCAATTACACACCTGAACGTGTTGTCTTCCTTGGTTCTTTTGTTCACTTTGTCTACATTGTAATGTAATGTAATTCGAGATTTATAAAGCACGTTCCTACTCAAAGAGCATCGAAGCGCTAGGAAGAAAGCACGTAGTAAAAAATAGACAGAGGATAAGAAAAATAACAGAAATAATGAAGATACAAAGACATCCAATAGAAGAAACTGAAACAAACTGAATCTTGATGTACCAAAAAAAAAGTTAACGAGGAAAGAGCCAAGTTTTCACCATTTTCCTAAATTTCAAATAACCTGATTCTTGCCTAATATTCTGTGGGAGAGAGTTCCATCCTCTGGCTGCAGCTACTGTAAAAGCTTTGTCTCCCCATTTGGCTTTATGTGTGCGAGGGACCTGAATCAAGTGAGCTCGGGAAGACCTCAAGCTTCTTTTAGGTACATGCAGGAGGAGTCTGGAAGTCAGGTACCGTGGTCCTATTCCATGAACTGCCTTAAAAGTAAGACAGAGCGACTTAAACTGGATACGCTGCGCCACTGTTAACCAATGTAATTTCCTGAGACTCTCTCTAACTGATATACATCGGGGGAGATTAAGAACCGCTCTGACAGCGGAATTCTGAACTAATTGGAGTCTTTTTATCAGCCCCTTATCCAGATTAAGGAACAGTGCATTACAGTAGTCTATCTTGGACATTACCAATGCCAGGATAGCAGATACTTTCCATTCATCTAATAGGTAGGGGAAGATTTTTCTGAGCATTTTAATTGACCATAAACTGATGTTTACCACATGATTAATCTGTTTTTTAAAAGACAGATGTTCGTCGAACAAGATGCCTACGTTTCTAGTAACAGTAGTGGGCACAGGGCAGTTTCCACATTCAGAGGGCCACCACCGTGAGTTCCATAAATTCTTTCCTGGTCCAAAACATAAAACTTCAGTTTTGGTGGCATTAATTTTTAGCCAATTGGTCTTCATCCATTTACTCACTTCCACTATACAATTACTACAAACCGATCTGCAACCTCCTCCCATGGCTGATTAATAGGAATAATAAGCTGGGAGTCATCAGCATAGGAAGATGGAATGAAACCAAAAGTACGAATTAGACTAGCCAAAGGCGCTACATACACATTAAATAATGTGGGGCTGAGGGAAGATCCCTGCGGAATCCCACATGGCAGAAGATAAGGTCTATATTTGAAATCACCACAGCTAACTGTGGTCCGTCTATTTGTAAGAAAAGACTTCAAGAGTTTAAGCACCTTGTCCCTCAAACCAACATGATGCAAACAGGACATTAATAGTGTGGGAGAGATAGTGTTGAAGGCAGCGGATAAATCTAAAAGAACCAAAACGGCCCCCTTGCCATCATCAACCATCCTTCGAATAGTATCAGAGGATGAGATTAGGGCAGTTTCAGTACTATGCCCTTTTCTGAACCTGTATTGGGAGATATCAAGAGCATCTGCTTTTGTTAAAAACTCGATCAATTCAGAGTTCAACATTTTTTCTAGAATCTTTGCCAAAAACGGGAGACGTGCTATTGGCTGCAAATTACTCATGTCCTGATTATCCCCCTCTGTTTTTTTTTTTTTCTTGAGGGGTACTACTATTGTTTCTTTCCAGATAGATGGGTACTCCCCAGACATAGCTACCTCTTGGTAAATGGGGACCAACATCCGTGCCATTAAATCCGGAACCAAGTGAAAAATGGAAGGAGGACACGGATCCAGAGGGGAGCCCGATTTAATTTCAAGAATCTTCTTTCTAATAGTATCCATGGAAGGGGGATGAAAATATGACATTAGTGACTGGCCATCTGCTGTAGCACTCTCTGTTATCGTGGGGGGTAATACTTCGGGAATGATCTGGATATCAAGGTTGCTATGTAATTGCAATATCTTATTTTCTAAATGAAAAGCAACTTTGTCACAGAAACCCCGAGAGTTTTCTAGAGCAGCCGGCTTCATGGGCACAGTTAGGGCCTTAATAGTCTTAAAAAGTTCCCTGGGGGCATTAATAGCCTCCTTTACTTTGGTAGTATACAATTTAGATGTGGCCATAAATTGTGCTGCTTTATAAGCCTTTAGAGTGGACTTAAGGGCCACCCTTTCCTCAGGTACTGGATTAAGTTTCCACCGTCTTTCCTGCTGTCGATACTTTCTTTGAAGGAGTTTGAGGTCTTTTGTAAACCAAGGGTGACCTGGTTTCTTCTGACTATTGGGCCTTCTAATCACAGGGGGTACCATTTCTTCCATGGCCAATTTATTTTGTATTTTATTTTTAATGTATTTTGTATTTATTGCTGCTTGTTCTATGTATGTGCTTCGGTGCTGAACTCCTGGCGAATCAGCATGTGTACATGTGGGTCTGTATATTTGTGTGTATGACATTTTGAGTGTATCGCATTTTGTGTATGTATGTGTGTATGTTGTGTGCATGAGTGTGGTGGTATCTCTGTGAGTTTGTGACGTGTGATTTTGGGTCTATGTATCTGTGAGTTTGAGACTGTGTGTGTCTGTGCTGTGTGCAATGGTCATGCCTATTTACCTGCACGTGTGCCCTCTGAGAATTTATTTCAAGCACTACAGTAGTTCACAAGAGGAGCTGGGGTGCCCTGTGTTTTAGCAATTCTAACTCTGCCTCTCATCACTCTGTCCCACTCCAGTCCAAAACAGTCTGCTCCACTTCAGTCCAAAACAATTTGCCCCACTCCCATCTGCTCCAATCCACAACAATCTGCCCCACTCCAATGTACCCCACTCCAATCTAAAACAAATTGCCCAACTCCAATCTGCTCCACTACAGTCTGCCCCTCTCCAATGTGCCCCCACTCCAATGTGCCCCACTCCAATGTGCCCCACACCAATCCGCCCCACTCATTTCCAAAAGAATCTGCCCTGTATATTTAAATGTAAATAAAATGATTTACTGCTCACCACAATTTCATTTAGATTATAAAAAATAAAAATACAGGAAAAAAAGTCTTCAACAACAGAGAAGTCTCCTTTATTTGCATACATTTTTTCTTATATAATTAATTATTCAGAGAGGCATATCTTTACGCTTTACTTTTTTACTACTAATACACAACAATAACAACAAAGGAAATACCAAAAACAGTAAACCTGCACTCGCATCCAAAATGCGCGACCTGTTGCCTATGCATATGCTTGTTAAATAATGCAGCAGGCAGGCTATTTGGTCCAGGAGCCCCACTGCTTCTCCAAGCCAGGATTCTTGCCTCAACGCAATGTTCAGTGAAAGTTAAACCCACTCGTGGCTTGCGCTAATTAGAAGGGGCTGCACGCAGGGGGACTAGAAGAATTACATTTAATAAAAAATAAAAAAATAAAACATACCTCCGCTCCTGTGCCATTCCTCTGCCTCCTCCTGTCTCACTGCAGGCAGGCACAGGTTCCCAGCCTGCCCTGCGCCAATCCTGATGCTGCTTGGAGCAGCGTCAGCATTGGCTGTGAGCACCCAGACAGGGCACTCCCAGGCAGACTGGGAGCCTGCGCAGGCTCTCGCCAGCCCAGCAACACAGTTTTTGGGCTGGAGAGAGCCCTGTGTGCATGTGTGTTCGGCCAGCCCTAGACGGCCGGCCGTACTGTGCACTCCCCCTCTTTGCTCATCACCCCGTGGCCCCACCCCTTTTCTGTTGGGAAACAGTTCGCAGCTACAGCTGCTGGCGGGGGACAATGCTCCTCTGCCCTTATGGAGGAGCCACCCCTGGTTAAACCTGAAGTTCTACTTAGGAAGCCAGAGGGGGCGACACTCTTGTTAGGGTTCTGATATAAATTTGAGATGTGTTCTATCGATTTATTTTCTGCTACTGTATTGCCTGAGGATCCTATCAGACCCCATTCAAGCTGACCAAATAGACCAGAGCAGCTTGATGTTTTTTGCCTTGCAGGCCTCCACATTTCCTATCCATTTGTGGTCGCTGTGTGATTGTTTGGCTTCCCACATTGCCTTTTTGTACTCAGATCCTAATTCCTGGAATTGTTTGAGATGTTCCTCAGTTGCCTGGATGAATATAAGAGTTCTGGCTTCCCTATTCAATTTCTGCCTTCATTGCCTTACACTGGAGTGAACCAATTATGTTTGTGTATAGCTTTCTTTTTCCTTATTGAATGTTGTTGGCCTAGCTGTTTTTTCAAAACTAACTGCATTGTCCCCCATTCAAAGATGGGGTCAGTTCTATCACTTTGCAGCAGGGGTGGGCAAGTTTTCCTTTTCTCAAAGTTTTCCATGGATAGATCGTTCCATCCTACATGTTACCAGTGGCTGCCAGGGTCCTGTGAGCCTAAATACTCTACACCGCCCATGACCCAGTTATTATTTGATATTTTTAAGATCTGTGGGTGAAGATGGCTTTCACTTCTGACATCAATGTGGAAGCTTTGTACTTCTCGAAATATGGATAGCGATGTAAAAATATAGTCCAGTCAGAGTTCCTCGACTTAAATGTGGCTGCCATTGGGGAATCTGTGAGGAATTGACTGTTCAGGGGTCCTAGATCTACAGCCTCCCTAGCACGCAGTAGGATGTGATCATTTTTATTGATATTCATGAATTGTGATACCTGTGGTGGAATACTAAACTTCCTGTTCACCCTCAAGTGACTAGAATTGAGGATGTTACAGTACAAGGTACTACGTGGTTCAGAGGTGATTGTAATAATTTGCTCTTGCGTTGGATTGAAATGAGCGCTTGTTGCCCCCTTTGCAGGGCAGAGAACTGAGGCATCTTTCACTGGGCCATTGCCTGTTTTAGAGCCCCTTCTGTCGAAGCCTTTAATCACCTGTGGTTTTAAGAAGAACGGATATTTTTAAACTTCTGGTATGATCAGCACAATTCCTCTGTCTTCAAGCGCTTTTGCGTTAGCCCCTATCTGCTGGAGAAGTTCAGCACTGCAGAAGCGCTTCTTGATGCTCTCATTAAATCCTCCATTTCTAGCTGATAAAAAAGCCACATATTCCAGATTCTTGCTCTTTAGGCACTCCAGATCCTCAATATGACTATGTTGCCTCGGTTTAGGACATCCCAGAGGCCTCATGACATATATTTTGGGTGAAAAAAGGCAGTGTGCACTATTATCATTTGGGGCCTCCTCATGTGGCGTTACTGTCTTGTCCTCGCTTTGGAGCATGTAATGCAGATATAAGCGAGGTGCCTACAGAATTCCACCACTTGGTGGGAAATTGGTTGGCAGGCAATGTTTCACATGTGCCAGACCAACTTGTGTTGCTGTGGCACTGTGGTCTCATTGCCTTCTGGGATCCTGAAGGGGGAGATGCCTTTAAGAGTTCAGTTGAGCTTAAGGATGTGAGCCAGGGGTTAGCAGTCGGAATGGTGGGATCCCACCTCCTAGAGTTCTCCTTGATAGTTTTTGCCCCCTGGTCCAAGTCACCTGTAAGGGCTCGTCTGATGGTTGGCAGTTTTCCACTGACAGACAGTTTGTCGTTCTGTCTCCTCCAGGTATACTTTCAATAGCTTAAGCTGTGTCATTTGTTGCTGTTTCTTTACTTCGTTCTCTATCATTTATTGCTTTTGTGCTCATGCTTTCCCTGTGGGCCGTAATATTGCAAGTCTGTGCAGCCACACGGTGTACCTTATTGACTGTCCCTTTTATTTCTATTTTGCTCAGGTTCTCCATAGGGCTCATGCTGTTGAGGACCTGTTTAGCCTTCTCTGTCTGGCCCATCATTTTGTTCTTAGACCATTGTATTGCTCCTCCCCTTTTCAGGCCAAACAATGCCTAGAAGCTAAAATTATCTAGATTACTGTAGGATACTGTTTGTTACTATTTCCACCCCTGTACTTTTAATTTTATTCTTATAATTATGATTTTTTTTATTGCAGTACCCAGTGGAGGAAGATTTCTTATTATCATATAATATATATATTTTTAACTTCAGTATTGGATATTTAGAGCTATACTGTGTTTTACCAAATGTACAATAATTTGCCACATGTGATAGCCTATTCCAATATGTTGCACAGGAGAAACATTTACTTCTTTCTCTGGGTCTTCCTATTTACCATGTTTCGCATTGTGGGAGTGATAGTTCAGTCCCTTTCCCACTTGTGCTAAAGAAAATGGTAGTGCTGTTGTGAGGTCCTACTGTAGCTGTAAAGGCCATTTAGAGTGGTAATGTGTACGACTACATTAGAAAACAGTAGTTTATCAAATAAATGTGTGAATAAGTAGAGATATTGTGGTTCACATATAGTCCATGCCATATATTATGTTTGCCTACATCTAGATTAAGGATATGAGGGAAATCTCTGGTATGTGATTGTTTATACAACCCTTGATATAATGTTGCTGACTTTTATACCTAACATATCAGTTTCTGGAAAGTTAAAATCAGTAGTTGAACTACATGGTTGAATGATATGATTATGGAGTGCGTGGTATGTAGGTCAAGTGTGATGAAGGTTACACTGTGAATAGTTCTGTATTTTCTAATAGACATTTCACATATATCATAGTATTAGTTTTAATGTTTGAAAAAAAGCATAGTTATAGGTTGTTAAAATTATATGTAATTGTAAACACAAACATTTTTTAAAATGGGCCTTCACATACTGACTTAAGATGTGAGGGTAGTAAAATTGTAATAGGTGAGTCCAACATTCGGACCCCGGGCAGGCAAAAGACAGGTTGATTGGCGGGAGTGAGGTTTTGGAGTAAGTGTGACTACAAGCGCATACCCCTTGGAGGATCCATGACATATGATCCTTTTCTCTAATATGTAAAATACTGAAGCTCACCGATAAGCTGGTTATTTATTAACACATTAGGGGTGTGTATTTGCACATTCCCCACATAAGGAATGGCATCAGGGAGACTTTCTTGGTCCTGATGAAAAGCCGAGGGATAGGCTTGAAACATGTAGACCACACATAAGTGGAAGGCAGACCCATTGAACACCCAATCATCACATTTTTAACAATACCGCCACTAGGGCAAATATTAAAACATTAGTTTACCTAGGATAAAGGTATTTTTCAATCTATTTTATGACCACCCTACTCCTATTAAACACCATAATAGTGGTTCACATATAAAGTGGCGTGCCCCGTTCTGTAGCGGAACGGGAAGAACCCAGGGATGAAGTGTACCACCAAGGGGTAACCCTGGTGGGTGAGGGTTTCTAAGGAAACTCATCAGTTTTCCAGAGATTCTTCCTGGGGGATTAACCTTGTAGATAAGGGCTGGGGTTTTGTTTGGGTTTAGGTACATAAGTGAGTTCTTTACATGGGTGTAAGTTGTGAGACAGAGACTCTAGCTAACTTTCAGTTATAAAGTTACATTTACTAGCATCGCTACTTAACATTGTGTATTTAAAAATGTTTTAAAAAAGTTTTACTTCTATTTTGTGGGGGATTGAGAACAGAGTTGTGTTATTGTTTATTCAGCACTGCCTGAGGTCCAGGCCATTCAATAGCAGGGGCATGCTGTCTGAGTAGGTTGTGTGGTTGTTGTGGGCATGGTTTAGCTAGGTGTGGAGGATAAACCACCATGTTTCTGTCAACAGAAGGTATGCTCTAAATACAGTGGTTAGTGTATTGCCTTTCTTGCCCTCCTGTCGTTGTGTTTGGTGTATAACATTTTCGGCAGAGGAAGTAAGATGAGGCAGAGTTGGCGAATGGTTGATGGAGTTCCATCTGGCAACAGTCTGTACTCTAAATTGGATGGACGAATCTCCATTGCAGTAAAGAGTTTAAATTAGGCCCTTTATCCTTCAGCTTTCACCCAACCACCCTCCTTTAAAATGAACCATCAGTTGCACACCGCAGGCGCACTGCAGCAAAAGGACCCTAAGCAAGGGAAGTTGGGTAGATGGAAAGGTGAGAGAGTCCTGGGTGTGTGCAGAGGCCACACATCTGCTCAAGCCTCATTTTTGCTTGGTCTTGACAGCAGTATCTGAATGCAAGACTTATTGGTTACAACAGACCTAGAGCTTGCTTTAGCCGGTCCCTCATGCAATTGGTCCTGCCTTTCAAGGAACTGGATGTCCTTCCAATGTTTAAAGAGGCTAAAGGACTAAGAGTACAAGAGAAACTATAGTAAAAAACCAGTTAGAAAACCTCTATGCGTTGTATCAATTAGGGATTATGAGTGCTTCGGCTAGTCATGCTTACTTTCTTGAACAAAGACCACCTCTACATTAGGAATCTTAGGTACATGTAATATCACAAAAAATCGGATTTTGTTATAACTCTACAATCCTATTCAAAATTAATAAAAATTACTAGGGTTCAAAAAATCAATGCTTTCGAGTGGCACTTGGGACACTGAAATCTGGAAATACTCACCTTTATTTTGTAGGTCTTCTAGAGACTTAAGTGATAAAAAACAGGAAGGGAACTGTGTTCCTTAATGCACTGGGTACAAGGTCAGAAACGTGGCTAAAAATGAACAACATATTCTACAACTGTTTTGCTGCCTTTCACCTTCGGGTAACTACATATAAAGTATAAACACCTTTAATGAAAAATAAATGCAAGTTGAATAAATCATTGGGAAATGCATTATTTTTATGTGTATTTGTTGTGCTAAGAGGCCACAGCCTGCTGTTAAAGCAATGTGAATAAGCAAGTAATTATTTTTAAACTGTTTTGCACATTGTAGGAAGTTGGCTATGTATGCACTATTTCAAAGTAAGGAATAGTATGCACAGAGTCCAAGGGTTCCCCTTGGAGGTAAGATAGTGGTAAAAAGAGATAATTCTAATGCTCTATTTTGTGGTAGTGTGGTCGAGCAGAAGGCTTATCAAAGGAGTAGTGTTAAGCATTTGTTGTACACACACAGGCAATAAATAAGGAACACACACTCAGAGACAATTCCAGGCCAATAGGTTTTTGTATAGAAAAATATATTTTCTTGGTTTATTTTAAGAACCACTGGTTCAAGATTTACAAGTAATACTTCAAATGAAAGGTATTTCAGGTAGGTACTTTAGGAACTTTGAATTAGCAAAATAGCATATACAGTTTTCACATAAATGACATATAGCTATTTTAAAACCAGACACACTGCAATTTTCAACAGTTCCTGGGGGAGGTAATTCTTTGTTAGTTTTTGCAGGTAAGTAAACCACCTACGGGGTTCAAGTTTGGGTCCAAGGTAGCCCACCGTTGGGGGTTCGAAGCAACCCCAAAGTTACCACACCAGCAGCTCAGGGCCGGTCAGGTGCAGAGGTCAAAGTGGTGCCTAAAACGCATAGGCTTCAATGGAGAAGGGGGTGCCCCGGTTCCAGTCTGCCAGCAGGTAAGTACCCGCTTCTTCGGAGGGCAGACCAGGGGGGTTTTGTAGGGCACTGGGGGGACACAAGTCCACACAGAAAGTACACCCTCAGCGGCACGGGGGCGGCCGGGTGCAGTGTGCAAACAAGTGTCAGGTTTTCAATAGAAAGCAATGGGAGACCAAGGGGTCTCTTCAGCGATGCAGGCAGGCAAGGGGGGGTTCCTCGGGGTAGCCACCACCTGGGAAAGGGAGAGAGCCACCTGGGGGTCGCTCCTGCACTGGAGGTCGGATCCTTCAGGTCCTGGGGGCTGCGGATGCAGTGACTTTACCAGGTGTCGGGTCTTTGAAGCAGGAAGTCGCGGTCAGGGGGAGCCTCGGGATTCCTTCTGCAGGCATCGCTGTCAGGGCTCAGGGGGGTCAACTCTGGCTACTCACAGTCTCGCAGTCGCTGGGGAGTCCTCCCTGAAGTGATTGTTCTCCACAAGTCGAGCCGGGGGCGTCGGGTGCAGAGTGCCAAGTCTCACGCTTCCGGCGGGAAACGCGTTTTGTTTCAAAGTTGCTTCTTTGTTGCAAAGTTGCAGTCTTTGGTGAACAGAGCCGCTGTCCTCTGGAGTTCTTGGTCCTTCTAGATGCAGGGCAGTCCTCTGAGGCTTCAGAGGTCGCTGGTCCCTGTGGAAAGCGTCGCTGGAGCAGTGTCTTTAGAAGTGGGGAGACAGGCCAGTAGAGCTGGGGCCAAAGCAGTTGGTGTCTGTCTTCTCTGCAGGGTTTTTCAGCTTAGCAGTCCTCTTCTTCTTAGGTTGCAGGAATCTAGTTTCCTAGGTTCTGGGATCCCCTAAATACTCGATTTAGGGGTGTGTTTAGGTCTGGGGGGTTAGTAGCCAATGGCTACTGGCCCTGAGGGTGGCTACATCCTCTTTGTGCCTCCTCCCTGAGGGGAGGGGGGCATATCCCTAATCCTATTGGGGGAATCCTCCATCTGCAAGATGGAGGATTTCTAAAAGTTAGAATCACCTCAGCTCAGGACACCTTAGGGGCTGTCCTGACTGGCCAGTGACTCCTCCTTGTTTTTCTCATTATCTCCTCTGGCCTTGCCGCCAAAAAGTGGGGCCGTGGCCGGAGGGGGCGGAAAACTCCACTAGCTGGAGTGCCCTGTGGTGCTGTAACAAAGGGGGTGAGCCTTTGAGGCTCACCGCCAGGTGTTACAGTTCCTGCAGGGGGAGGTGATAAGCATCTCCACCCAGTACAGGCTTTGTTACTAGCCACAGAGTGACAAAGGCACTCTCCCCATGTGGCCAGCAACATGTCTGGTGTGTGGCAGGCTGCTAAAACTAGTCAGCCTACACGGATAGTCGGTTAAGGTTTCAGGGGGCACCTCTAAGGTGCCCTCTGGGGTGTATGTTACAATAAAATGTACACTGGCATCAGTGTGCATTTATTGTGCTGAGAAGTTTGATACCAAACTTCACAGTTTTCAGTGTAGCAATTATGGTGCTGTGGAGTTCATGCATGACAGACTCCCAGACCATATACTCTTATGGCTATCCTGCACTTACAATGTCTAAGGTTTTGTTTAGACACTGTAGGGGCATAGTGCTCATGCACTTATGACCTCACCTATGGTATAGTGCACCCTGCCTTAGGGCTGTAAGGTCTGCTAGGGGGGTGACTTATCTATACTTCATAGGCAGTGTGGGGTTGGCATGGCACCCTGAGGGGAGTGCCATGTCGACTTAGTCTTTTTATCCCCACTAGCACACACAAGCTGGCAAGCAGTGTGTCTGTGCTGAGTGAGGGGTCCCCAGGGTGGCATAAGACATGCTGCAGCCCTTAGAGACCTTCCCTGGCATCAGGGCCCTTGGTACCAGGGGTACCAGTTACAAGGGACTTTGTGTGCCAATTGTGGGAACAAAAGTACAGGTTAGGGAAAGAACACTGGTGCTGGGGCCTGGTTAGCAGGCCTCAGCACACTTTCAAATCAAAACTTAGCATCAGCAAAGGCAAAAAGTCAGGGGGTAACCATGCCAAGGAGGCATTTCCTTACACAACCCCCCCCCCCCAAACGAAAGAGGATGAGACTAACCTTTCCCAAGAGAGTCTTCATTTTCTAAGTGGAAGAACCTGGAAAGGCCATCTGCATTGGCATGGGCAGTCCCAGGTCTGTGTTCCACTATAAAGTCCATTCCCTGTAGGGAGATGGACCACCTCAACAGTTTCGGATTTTCACCTTTCATTTGCATTAGCCATCTGAGAGGTCTGTGGTCAGTTTGAACTACAAAGTGAGGTATGGTCTCAGCTTCTTCAGGGACCAAACCACAGCAAAGGCCTCCCTCTCCATGGCACTCCAACGCTGCTCCCTGGGGAGTAACCTCCTGCTAATGAAAGCAACAGGCTGGTCAAGGCCATCATCATTTGTTTGGGACAAAACTGCCCCTATCCCATGTTCAGAGGTATCTGTCTGCGCAATGAACTGCTTGGAGTAATCTGGAGCTTTAAGAACTGGTGCTGTGCACATTGCTTGTTTCACGGTGTCAAAGGCCTGTTGGCATTCTACAGTCCAGTTTACCTTATTGGGCATTTTGCTGGAGGTAAGTTCTGTGAGGGCTGTCACTATGGATCCATATCCCTTCACAAACCTCCTGTAGTACCCAGTCAAGCCAAGGAATGCCCTGACTTGAGTCTGGGTTTTTGGAGCTGCCCAGTCCAGAATAGTCTGGATCTTAGGCTGGAGTGGCTGAACTTGGCCTTCACCTACAAGGTGACCCAAGTAAACCACAGTTCCCTGCCCTATCTGGCATTTGGATGCCTTGATAGAGAGACCTGCTGATTGCAGAGCCTTCAAAACCTTCTTCAGGTGGACCAGGTGATCCTGCCAGCTGGAGCTAAAGACAGCAATATCGTCAAGATAAGCTGCACTAAAGGACTCCAAGCCAGCAAGGACTTGATTCACCAACCTTTGGAAGGTGGCAGGGGCATTCTTTAAACCAAAGGGCATAACAGTAAACTGATAATGCCCATCAGGTGTGGAGAATGCTGTCTTTTCTTTTGCTGCTGGTGCCATTTTGATTTGCCAGTACCCTGCTGTCAAGTCAAAGTTACTTAAGTATTTGGCAGCACCTAGTTTGTCTATCAATTCATCTGCCCTTGGATTGGGATGGGCATCTGTCTTGGTGACAGAATTGAGTCCTCTGTAGTCCACACAAAACCTCATCTCTCTCTTTCCGTCTTTGGTGTGAGGTTTGGGGACTAAAACCACTGGGCTAGCCCAGGGGCTGTCAGAGTGCTCAATGACTCCCAATTCCAGCATCTTGTGGACTTCCACCTTGATGCTTTCCTTAACTTGGTCAGACTGTCTGAATATTTTGTTTTTGACAGGCATGCTGTCTCCTGTGTCCACATCATGGGTACACAGGTGTGTCTGGCCAGGTGTTAGGGAAAAGAGCTCAGCAAACTGTTGCAGGACCTTCCTACAGTCAGATTGCTGTTGGCCAGAGAGGGTGTCTGAGTAGATCACTCCATCAACTGAGCCATCTTTAGGGTCTGTGGAGAGGAGATCAGGGAGAGGTTAACTCTCAGCTTCCTGGTCCTCATCTGTTACCATCAACAGATTCACATCTGCCCTGTCATGAAAGAGCTTGATGCGGTTCACATGGATCACCCTTTTGGGGGTCCTGCTAGTGCCTAGGTCTACCAGGTAGGTGACCTGACTATTCTTTTCTAGCACTGGGTAAGGGCCACTCCATCTGTCCTGGAGTGCCCTGGGACCCACAGGTTCCAAAACCCAGACTTTCTGCCCTGGCTGAAATTCAACCATTACAGCCTTTTGGTCATACCAAAACTTCTGGAGCTGTTGGCTGGCCTCAAGGTTTTTACTTGCCTTTTCCATATACTCTGCCATCCTTGAACATAGGCCTAGTACATAGTCCACTATATCTTGCTTAGGCTCATGAAGAGGTCTCTCCCAGCCTTCTTTCACACGAGCTAGTGGTCCCCTTACAGGATGGTCAAACAGAAGTTCAAAGGGGAAAAACCCTACTCCCTTCTGAGGCACCTCTCTGTAGGTGAAAAGCAGACATGGCAAGAGGACATCCCATCTCCTTTTGAGTTTTTCAGGGAGCCCCATGATCATGCCTTTCAATGTCTTGTTAAATCTTTCAACAAGACCATTGGTTTGTGGATGGTATGGTGTGGTGAATTTGTAAGTCACCCCACACTCATTCCACATGTGCTTCAGGTATGCTGACATAAAGTTGGTACCTCTGTCAGACACCACCTCCTTAGGAAATCCCACTCTGGTAAAAATACCAATGAGTGCTTTGGCTACTGCAGGGGCAGTAGTCGACCCAAGGGGAATTGCTTCAGGGTATCTAGTAGCATGATCCACTACTGCTAGTATGTACAGGTTCCCTGAGGCTGTGGGAGGTTCAAGTGGACCCACTATGTCCACACCCACTCGTTCAAAGGGGACCCCCACCACTGGAAGTGGAATGATGGGGGCCTTTGGGTGTCCACCTGTCTTACCACTGGCTTGACAGGTGGCACAGGAGACACAAAACTCCTTGACCTTCTGGGACATGTTGGGCCAATAGAAGTGGTTGACTAGTCTCTCCCACGTCTTGGTCTGTCCCAAATGCCCAGCAAAAGGAATATCATGGGCTAAGGTCAGAATGAACTCTCTAAACTCCTGAGGCACTACCACTCTCCTAGTAGCACCAGGTATGGGATCTCTTGCCTCAGTGTAAAGGAGTCCATCTTCCCAATAGACCCTATGTGTTCCTGTTATCTTTCCATTGGACTCTTCAGCAGCTTGCTGCCTAAGGCGTTCAAGAGTGGGACAGGTTTCTTGCCCCTTACACAACTGCTCCCTTGAGGGTCCCCCTGGGCCTAGGAGCTCAACCTGATAAGGTTCTAACTCCAGAGGCTCAGTTCCCTCAGAGGGCAGAACTTCTTCCTGGGAAGAGAGGTTCTCTTTTTCTTGTTGTGTGGAAGCTGGTTCCCCAGTCTTCTTTCCTTTTCTCTTTGTGGGTTGGGTCCTTTTTCCAGGCTCCAGCTCCACATTTTCACCCTGAGCCTTGCACTGTGCCCTTGTCTTGACACACACCAGTTCAGGGATACCCAGCATGGCTGCATGGGTTTTCAGTTCTACCTCAGCCCATGCTGAGGACTCCAGGTCATTTCGAAGCAAACAGTCTACAGGGATATTTGAGGAGACCACCACCTGTTTCAGGCCATTGACCCCTCCCCATTCTAAAGTTACCATAGCCATGGGATGTACTTTAGTCTAGTTGTCAGCGTTGGTGACTGGATAAGTTTGTCCAGCCAGGTATTGACCAGGGGAAACCAGTTTCTCTGTCACCATGGTGACACTGGCACCTGTATCCCTCAGGCCTTCTACACTTGTCCCATTAATTAAGAGCTGCTGCCTGTATTTTTGCATGTTAGGGGGCCAGGCAGCCAGTGTGGCTAAATCCACCCCACCCTCAGAGACTAATGTAGCTTCAGTGTGAACCCTGATTTGCTCTGGGCACACTGTTGATCCCACTTGGAGACTGGCCATTCCAGTGTTAGCTGGAGTAGAGTTAGAAGTGGAACCTTTCTTGGGACAGGCCTTGTCTCCAGTTTGGTGTCCAGGCTGATTACAGCTACGACACCAGGCCTTTTTGGGATCAAAGTTTTTACCCTTGTACCCAAAATTGGATTGTGAAGAGGTTCTGGGCCCACCCTCCTGAGCAGGTTTTTGTGGGCCTGTAGAAAACTCTTTACTATTTTTCCCTTTGGATGTCTCAACACTCTTCCCCTGGGGAGGCTTTGTGACCCCTTTCTTTTGGTCACCCCCTGTGGAAGTCTTGGTCACCCTAGTCTTGACCCAATGGTTCGCCTTCTTTCCCAATTCTTGGGGAGAAATTGGTCCTAGGTCTACCAGATGCTGATGCAGTTTATCATTTGAACAATTACTTAACAGGTGTGCTTTCACAAATAAATTGTACAGCCCATCATAATCATTTACACCACTGCCTTGAATCCAACCATCCAGTGCTTTCACTGAGTAGTCAACAAAATCAACCCAGGTCTGGCTCGAGGATTTTTGACCCCTCTGAACCTAATTCTATACTCCTCAGTGGAGAATCCAAAGCCCTCAATCAGGGTAGCCTTCACGAGGTCATAGGATTCTGCATCTTTTCCAGAGAGTGTGAGGAGTCTATCCCTACACTTTCCAGTGAACATTTCCCAAAGGAGAGCACCCCAGTGAGATCTGTTTACTTTTCTGGTTGCACAAGCCCTCTCAAAAGCTGTGAACCATTTGGTGATGTCATCACCATCTTCATATTTAGTTACAATCCCTTTAGGGATTTTCAACATGTCAGGAGAATCTCTGACCCTATTTATGTTGCTGCCACCATGGATAGGACCAAAACCCATCTCTTGTCTTTCCCTTTCTATGGCTAGGAGCTGTCTCTCTAAAGCCAATCTTTTGGCCATCCTGGCTAGCAGGAGGTCATCTCTACTGAGGCTATCGTCAGTGATTCCAGAGGTGCTGGACCCTCTTGTGAGGGAAGCAGCATCTCTGACTATCACATTTGGAGTCAGGGTTTAAGGAGCCCTGATCTCCCTAACTAGGACTGGAGGGGGGGAATTCTCCTCCACATCACTAGCTTCCTCCTCTGGGAGGTCATCCTCAGAGGGGTTGGCTTTGGCAAACTCTGCCAACAGCTCCTGGAGCTGTAATTTGGTAGGGTTTAAACCAGCTTTAATATTTTTTAATTTGCAGAGAGACCTTAACTCCCTCATCCTAAGATGGAGGTAAGGGGTGAGGTCGAGTTCCATCACATTCTCTTCTGCATTAGACATTATGGGTGTCATTACAACCCTGGCGGTCGGTGTTAAAGCGGCGGTAATACCGCAAACAGGCCGGCGGACCAAAAAAGGGAATTATGACCGTGGCGGAAACCGCCAACAAAGACAGCCACTTTAACACACCGCCCGCCACGGCGGTACAGACGAGCAGCGCGGCGGTCACCGCCAACAGACAGGCAGAAGACAATGTACGGCCCATAGTATCACAACCTGCCAATCCGCCACCTTTTCCGGGGCGGATTCACCGTGGATAAAAACACGGCGGAAACAGTTTCTGCAATGGGAAAACGCTCACCTGAACACATCCCACGAGGAAGGAGGACACCATGGAGCCGGAATTACAAATCCTACCGGCCCTTCTCTTCCTACTCATCTACGACCACCAACGCCGGCGCCGGCGAAGACAATGGTGAGTACTGCACCTACGACATAGGGGAGGGGGGAGGCAAAAGTAAGGGAGACACACACGCAACACCCCCACCCCCACCCTCGCATATTACAACACACACACCAATGCATTTACAAACATCACAACCCCCCCGGAAGAATGCAAACACAAAACGAAATCAGTTCAAACATTGTAATGTATCAATATACATGTCTCAAATATATACAGATATATTATAAAATCATTCAAAAGTATATACAGTACGAGAAGTAGTGCAGGTATGCACATATCAATGTCCGTGCACCACTAGTCCAAAAATGCATGGGCGAGGCCCACACAAGATACCTGTCCACAAATGGAGATAACACTGCCGGGGCATCAGAGAGAAATACAACAGGCACCTCAGGGGGAAGGGAAGGGGGGGCACCTCAGCCGGATGAGTGCAAAGCCAGATCCACGACGGGGCTCCATGCCCATTGATGTATCCTGGGCAGTGCAAAGCCACAGTCTCTCAAGTCTCTACAGTGGGTGGGTTGCCCACTGGACCATCCTGGGGAGTGCAAAGCCACAGTCTCTCAAGTCTCTACAGTGGGTGGGTTGCCCACTGGACCATCCTGGGGAGTGCAAAGCCACAGTCTCTCAAGTAGAAAACAGCCTCCACTGGTTCTGGAGGGGGACTGGTGCCCAGACTGCTTCATCCTGTGAAGGGCAGACAGAGTGGATGGATCTCTCCACTGGTTCTGGAGGGGGAATGGTGCCCAGACTGGATTAGTCTCCCCGTGACAGTTCCTGTCCCGTCACTGTCCCAGCTGCACATGGGATAAGGATGCCTGATGTGGCAGTCCATTCATTCCTACAGGGTGCATGCCCTGTTCAGCGGTGCTTTGCCATGGCGGTCTCTGGACTGTTCAGCTGTGTTTTGCCATGGCGGTTCGGGACTGTTCAGCGGTGCTTTGCGATGGCGGTCTCTGGACTGTTCAGCGGTGCTTTGCCATGGCGGTTCTGGACTGTTCAGCGGTGCTTTGCCATGGCGGTCTCTGGACTGTTCAGCGGTGCTTTGCCATGGCGGTTCTGGACTGTTCAGCGGTGCTTTGCCATGCCGGTCTCTGGACTGTTCAGCGGTGCTTTGCCATGGCGGTTCTGGACTGTTCAGCGGTGCTTTGCCATGGCGGTCTCTGGACTGGGCATTGGTGTGTGGCATGACGTTCTCTGGACTGGGCATTGGTGTGTGGCATGACGTTCTCTGGTCTGGGCATTGGTGTGTGGCATGACGGTCCCTCATTGCCCAGCGGGGCTGTGTCTGCCGGGGCCCTCCTGGGCAATGACTCTGGCGGTGGTCTCCTGACCAGTGACGATACTTGGGCCCTCCTGGGCACTGACTCCGGCGGTGGTCTCCTGACCAGTGACGATACTTGGGCCCTCCTGGGCACTGACTCTGGCGGTGGCGGTGGTCTCCTGACGAGTGACGATACTTGGGCCCTCCTGGGCACTGACTCCAGCGGTGGCCTCCTGACCAGTGATGATACTTGGGCCCTCCTGGGTACTGACTCCGGCGGTGGCGGTGGTCTCCTGACCAGTGACGATACTTGGGTCCTCCTGGGCAATGACTCTGGCGGTGGTCTCATAACCAGTGACAATACTTGGGCCCTCCTGGGCAATGACTCTGGTGGTGGTCTCCTGACCAGTGACGATACTTGGGCCCTCCTGAGCACTGACTCCGGCGCTGTCGGTGGTCTGATGACCAGTGACGATACTTGGGCCCTGTTGGGCAATGACTCTGGCGGTGGTTTCATGACCAATGACGATACTTGGGCCCTCGTGGGCAATGACTCTGGCGGTGGTCTCATGACCAGTGACAATACTTGGGCCCTCCTAGGCACTGACTCCGGCGGTGGCGGTGGTCTCATGACCAGTGACGATACTTATGCCCTCCTGGCCAATGACTCTGGCGGTGGTCTCATGACCAGTGACGACGGTGCTGGCGGTGGCGTCCCGGCCGCCGGGAAGGATGCCACCCTTCTCTGCCGTGATGCTCACACCAGGCTGTGCAGACTTTTTCTGGCCCTTACCCACCTTTGGAGGAGTCACAGCTGACTCTGCAATCCCCCTGGGACCCCAGTGAGTTGTTTTGCCTCCAGGAGTCTTCACACAGTCCCGTCGGCCACTTTCCAACTTCAAAGCCGTTACAGGGGGTGGACTGGCAGTGCCTTGGCTCCGTGTCACACTGCCTGCCCTGGTGGCCGGTGCACTCCACACACCTTGAACACGCACCACTGGTACTGGAGGCTTTTTGGCTGAGGCGCTACGACGGGACTGATGAATTGGAGGGGGGGAGGTGGGGGCAAAAAGGTCAACTTTGCAGAGGGACAGTTTCTGCCGAACACTGGAATGGGTAGCTGGAGGGGGTCTGGGAGTGGAGGAAGCGGAGGTGGTTGTAGGAGGTGTCACTTTAGGTGTTTTGGGTGCAGGTGCAGGTACTGGAGGCTGTCGTGAGGTGGATGGATGTTGGGTGTGTGGGTGCCCGCGTTTGTGTACTTTGGGAGGGGGCGTCACAGACACACTGGGAGAGGACACAGGGGACGTGTAAATGGGAGTGGAGGTGGTGATTGCAGGTGAGCGGGGTGTGGTGCTGGGTGTTCTGGTGCGAGTCCTGGTGCCTGTAGATGTAGTGCATGCAGGTGAGAGTGTAGACGACACTGGGAGGGAGGAGGGAGATGATGAGGAGGGGGACACAGTAGAGGCAGTGGATGTTGCTGTGTCCGTATGTGTGTGATGCTTGTGTGAGTGCCTGTGGGATGTGTGGTGTCTATGTTTGCCTGAGCTACTTTTGTGTGTTGAGTTGTGTGCATGCTGGTCTGATGGTGTGCTTGGGATGGGCTGGGTACAGGGGATTGGGTCTGGGTGGAGGATGTTGGAGGGGGGAGGCTAGACACAGGGACAATGGCTGCCATCAGTGCCGAGGCCAGAGATTGCAGGGTTCGCTGAAGGACAGCCTGACCAGAATGAATGCCCTCCAGGAATGCATTACTGTGTTGCAACTCCCTTTCTACACCCTGGATGGCATTCACAATGGTAGACTGCCCAACAGTGAGTGACCTGAGGAGGTCAATGGCCTCCTCACTGAGGGCAGCAGGGGTGACTGGGGCAGGGCCTGAGGTGATGCCCACCCTCCTGGGTGAGCGGGCATGGGGCGAATGCTGAGGGGATGCTGGGAGGGCGGTGCTGGTAGGGGAGGTGGCGGCTGTACCTATAGAAGTGGGGCGCACAGATGGTGCCACCACCACAAGGGAGCTCCCATCGGCGGACGAGTCCGTGTCGCTGGTTGGTGATCCGGTGGCCGACGTGAAGCTCCCCTCGCCCTCCGTCCCACTGGTGCATTCTGAGTCCGTGGTGTGGCCCTCCATGGCCATGCGGGATGCAGCTCCCTCGTGCTCTGGTGCCACTGTACCTCCGCCTGATGATACTGATGCACAAAAGAACAGGGAGAGCACAAAAAGGGGGGGGAAGACAGAAGAAAGACAGGTTGAGCGCATGGCATAACGCTACCGTTCGCGGACAATACAGACACAGCAGCCCCCTGCACTGCGCCGTGCTCCTGGCCTCTACAGATGCAATTTCTGGGATCTGGCCTACATGGCTATGGTGGACATCTGCACACATGGATGCCACAGGGGCATGTATACCTGTACTTGGCACTCTACTGCGATGGGATAGAGTGCCACATGGGCTGCATTACGGAGGGGCCTAGCCTATGTATTTCTGCCTTGCCTAGGTACACCCACAGCCCTCCTCCCTCAGCCAGCCCCTCCACTGCGCGCCAAGTACCCAGAATGAGGTTGAACTCACCCCCTTGTGTCTGCTGTGATGCCCTCAAGTGCCCATCCAACTCCGGGTAGGCCACCGCCAGGATCTGGAACATCAGGGGGGTCATGGTGCGACGGACACCCCTCCCACGTCGGGAGACCATCCCCAGCTGAGCCTCCGCCATCTTCTTGCTCCAGCGGCGAATGTCCTCCCATCTTTTCCAGCAGTGGGTGCCCCGTCTCTGGTGGACCCCCAGGGTCCGGACGTCCTTGGCGATGGCACGACAAATGTCCTTCTTCTGGTGGGCGCTGACCTACATGACATGCACAAGGGAAGAAGAGAAGTCATTACCAACTGCACCGTCAATGTGAGTGTCCCCCCTCCCTACCCTAGCCATGAGGCACATTCATTCACATGCATTAATGTTCCCTGAACTCTGCCCCCTTCCCTCTTACAACCAGCCCTCTCCACCCAGGCCTAGCCCATATAACGTGCTACCTGTTGGTCTGGAGGACCGTAGAGTAGCGTGTACTGGGGGAGGACCCCATCCACGAGTTTCTCCAACTCCTGAGCAGTGAAGGCAGGGGCCCTTTCCCCAGACGCAGCAGCCATCGTCGCTTCCAGACCGAGGTAACAGCAGCACTTGCAGTGTAGGTCCTCTCCTGTCGAAGATCAGGTATCTAGTGATTGAACAGATAGAAAATGGCGGTGACGTCCGTGGTGGTGACGTCCGCGGCGGTGCGTATCATCACCGGCGGCGCACTTGTTCATTGGCTCCTGGGACCCATAGGGTCCAATGTTAACCAATGCAGCATTGCGCTGCGGTCTACAACCGCCTACCGCGACGGTGTGCAACGGCAACGCAGTTACCCCACAATCCCATTGTCCCAGTTTAGAGGTCAGGCAGCCACCATTTCAGGGGCCCACATGGCTTCATTTACTTCTGCGTCACACATAGCTAGGCCTACACTCAACACACATACAGAAAGGGTTTTGTGTTTGGTGTCGTGTTCTGTGTAACTGTGGGTACATACCTGGAAAATAGTTGACTCTGTGGTCGCTGTTGTCCTTCCTAGGCACCGTCATTTGGGACAATTGAGAAGATTGCGGAATCCTCCGGTGTACCGACCGCTGGTGGACCTGTTGACAATGGAGGAGCGACATTTAATTGTCACCTACAGGTTTGACCGTGCCACTATTCATGAACTATGTACCCAGTTGGAGCCAGACCTGATGTCACCAATCCGCCATCCCACTGGAATCCCCCCTGACGTGCAGGTGCTGTCTGTGCTCCATTTCCTTGCAAGTGGGTCTTTTCAGACAACAGTGGCCATGGCATCAGGGATGTCCCAGCCTATGTTTTCCAACGTGCTGTCCAGAGTGTTGTCTGCCCTGCTGAAACACGTAAGGAGATACATAATTTTCGCTGAGGTGGAAGATTTGGCTACAGTCAAAGGTGACTTCTATGCCCTTGGACATATCCGCAACATCATAGGTGCTATTGATGGGACCCATGTAGCTCTGGTCCGCCCCCACAGGAGTGAACAGGTGTACAGGAACCGGAAGAGTTATCATTCCATGAATGTACAGATGGTATGTTTGGCAGACCAGTACATCTCTCAGGTAAATGCTATGTTTCCTGGCTCAGTACATGACGCCTACATCCTGCGGAATAGCAGCATCCCTGATATGATGGGTCAACTCCAGAGGCACCGTGTGTGGCTATTAGGAGACTCTGGTTACCCCAACCTGTCCTGGCTATTGACCCCAGTGAGGAATCCCAGGACCAGGGCAGAGGAACGGTACAATGAGGCCCATGGGCGGACTAGGAGGGTGATCGAACGCACCTTTGGCCTCCTGAAGGCCAGGTTCAGGTGCCTCCATATGACAGGTGGTTCCCTATTCTACTCACGGAAGAAGGTGTGCCTGATCATTATCGCCTGCTCGATGCTTCACAATCTTGCATTGCGACGCCAGGTGCCTTTTCTGCAGGAGGATGGTCCAGATGACGGTGTTGTGGCAGCTGTGGAGCCTGTGGACAGTGATGAGGAGGTAGCTGAGGAAGAAGACAACGACAACAGGGAGTCAGTCATACAGCAATATTTCCAGTGACACACAGGTGAGAACATTTTCATTTTTACCATTACATTCACTCTCACACGTCTTCCTCTATCCTGTGTGTAATTTCATAGGATTATTTGGTAACTGAGTTGTTCCTTTCCATTACGGTTTCACAGGTGTGCTTACCAACGTGTGTCATCTGCATGCATCCTTCAAGGACTTGTGATGTGTGACATAGGTATGTTGCCTTTACAACTAGAAATGCATTTTGACACTGTCATTGATAATACATTTTACCAAATCATAGACTGACTCCAGATTGTTTTGTGGTTCAAGGGTGTTTATTTAAGTGCTCAAAAATCGAGGGGGGTTGTAAAATGGTGAGGGGTGATGGTGGAGGAATGTCCATGGCAGAGTCCAGTCTATTAGTCTCACAGGTGCACTGCCCATATGGGCATAGGAAGTGGAGCTGGGGTAGTTTAAGTATGGACAGGGTAACAAAGTGGGACAGTGGGAGGACAATCAGGGTGGTCTCATTTCCTGGCGGGGTCTTGCCATCTTGCTCTGTCCTGTTCCTGGATCTCAGGGACCACTTGCGTGGTGGTTGTCCGTCTGCATGGGGTGGGGTGCTGGTGTGGTGGTCCTGTGGCGGGGCGTCCTGTCCACTAGCGCCGGCGGGGGTGGTGGGCAGTTCATCGTCCATGCTAGTGTCAGGGGCCCCTTGGAGTGCCACGGTGTCCCTCAAGGTCTGCTGTATGTCCTTCAGCACCCCTACAATGGTGCCCAAGGCGGAGCTGATGGTCCTGAGCTCCTCCCTGAACCCCAAATACTGGTCCTTCTGCAGGCGCTGGGTCTCCTGAAACTTGACCAGAACCGTCGCCATCGTCTCCTGGGAGTGGTGGTATGCTCCCATGATGGAGGAGAGGGCCTCGTGGAGAGTGGGTTCCCTTGGCCTGTCCGCCCCCTGTCGCACAGCAGCCCTCCCAGTTCCCCTGTGTTCCTGTGCCTCCGTCCCCTGGACCGTGTGCCCACTACCACTGCCCCCAGGTCCCTGTTGTTGTTGGGGTGGTGGGTTAACCTGGGTTCCCTGTAGTGGTGGACACACAGCTGATTGACCTGTCCTGGGTACGGAGGTTTGGGCCCGCTGGGTGGGTGCTGTGCTGGTGTTACCAGAGGGTGGAAGGTCAGTGTTGGGCTATGCCTGTGCAAGGGGAACCGACTGTCCCGAGGCCCCCGATGGTCCGGGCTGGTCATCAGGAACCAGTAGGGCAGAGCTGCTATCTTCATTATGGGCCTCTTCTGTGGGTGGAGTGGAGTTGTCTGGACCCTCCGGTGTGGTGACGGTCCTTCGTGATCCCGCAGGGGCATAAGAGCATGATTATTGCATGTGTGTGTGTGTCATGGTGTGCAATGGGTGGGTGTGCGTGTACCCCAGTGCAAGCATTCCTGTGTGGGGGCTTGTGTGATGATGGTTAGGGGTTGTTATGGGTATGTGCAGTGGGCATGCTTTAGTGCTGGGTGTCCATGCTTAGTTGTGTCATGCAGGGCTTGGTGTTGGGATGTGTGGTTTGTGTTCTTAGTACATTAGTGAGGAGTTTGGGTGATAGGGAAGGGTGTGAGGGTGGGGGTGTGTGATAGCATGCAGGTAGGGTGGGAGATATGATAGTTAAGATTTGACTTACCAGTGTCCATTCCTCCACCGACTCCTCCGAGGCCCTCTGGATGCATGATGGTCAAGACTTGCTCCTCCCATGTTGTTAGTTGTGGGGGAGGAGGTGGGGGTCCGCCGCCAGTCCGCTGAACCGCGATGTTGTGCCTGGAGACCGCTGAACGCACCTTCCCCCGTAGGTCGTTCCACCTCTTCCTGATGTCCTCCCGATTTCTTGGATGCTGTCCCACAGCGTTGACCCTGTCGACGATTCTGCGCCATAGCTCCATCTTCCTGGCTATGGATGTGTGCTGCACCTGTGAGCCAAATAGCTGTGGCTCTACCCGTAGGATTTCCTCCACCATGACCCGGAGCTCCTCCTCGGAAAAGCGGGGGTGTCTTTGGCGTGACATGGGGTGGTGTGTGTGATGTGTGGGGCGGTGTCAGTGTTGATGTGTAGTGGTGTGTGGTGTTTTGTGCGTGGATGTTGTGTGGGTGATGGTGTTGTGTGCCTCTGTGTGGTGGGATTGTCTATTCTGTGCTGTCTCTCTGGCCTTCGTGACTAATTTTTGGTCGTAGGTGTTTGTGGGTGATGTGGGTGTGTGTTTTATATAGTGTTGGGTGTGTGGGAGTGGTGTTTGTATGTGTATCAGGTGTGTGTATTTGGAATTGTCCGATGTGGCGGTGTTTTGGAGATGTGTGTGTATTTTGAGCCCTGCGGTGTGTACCGCCAATGGAATACCGCGGTTGAAAGACCGCTGCGTGGATTCGTGGGTCGTAATAGCATGGGCGTGTTTCTGTTGGCGTGGAGGTGGAGGTTTTGTTTACGCCAGTTTAACACTGACCTTTGGTGTGGCGGACTTGTGTGGGTGTCTGTATTTCGGCGGATTCCGAGATGTGTGTTATAATAGCTGTGGCGGAATTCCGCGGCCGCGGCGGTGTATTGACGGTCTTCTGCACGGCGGTAAGCGGCTTTTACCGCCAATGTTGTAATGACCCCCTATGTTTCTAAAAGTTGGAATGCTTTTTAAGAATCTAAAACTATCTCTAGAACTTAATTCAAACTTTCACAAAACGTTTAAACTCTAAAAGAAATGCTAACAGGGACTAACACAAGACCCTAGCAGGACTTTTAAACATTTAGAAAAATAGCTCAAATTTCAAAAATCAGTTTCTAATGACAATTTTTGGAATTTAGTCGTGTGATCAGGTATTGGCTGAGTAGCCTAGCAAATGCAAAGTCTTGTACCCCACCGCTGATCCACCAATGTAGGAAGTTGGCTCTGTATGCACTATTTCAAAGTAAGGAATGGTATGCACAGAGTCCAAGGGTTCCCCTTAGAGGTAAGATAGTGGCAAAAAGAGAGAATTCTAATGCTCTATTTTGTGGTAGTGTGGTCGAGCAGTAGGCTTATCAAAGGAGTAGTGTTAAGCATTTGTTGTACACACACAGGCAATAAATGAGGAACACACACTCAGAGACAATTCCAGGCCAATAGGTTTTTGTATAGAAAAATATATTTTCTTAGTTTATTTTAAGAACCACCGGTTCAAGATTTACAAGTAATACTTCAAATGAAAGGTATTTCAGGTAGGTACTTTAGGAACTTTGAATTAGCAAAATAGCATATACAGTTTTCACATAAATGACATATAGCTATTTTAAAACTAGACACTGCAATTTTCAACAGTTCCTGGGGGAGGTAAGTGTTTGTTAGTTTTTGCAGGTAAGTAAACCACCTACGGGATTCAAGTTTGGGTCCAAGGTAGCCCACCGTTGGTGGTTCAGAGCAACCCCAAAGTTACCACACCAGCAGCTCGGGGCCGGTCAGGTGCAGAGGTCAAAGTGGTGCCCAAAACGCATCGGCTTCAAAGGAGAAGGGGGTGCCCCGGTTCCAGTCTGCCAGCAGGTAAGTACCCGCGTCTTCGGAGGGCAGACCAGGGGGGTTTTGTAGGGCACCGGGGGGGACACAAGTCCACACAGAAAGTACACCCTCAGCGGCAAGGGGCGGCCGGGTGCAGTGTGCAAACAAGCGTTGGGTTTTCAATAGAAAGCAATGGGAGACCAAGGGGTCTCTTCAGCGATGCAGGCAGGCAAGGGGGGGCTCCTCGGGGTAGCCACCACCTGGGCAAGGGAGAGGGCCACCTGGGGGTCACTCCTGCACTGGAGGTCGGATTCTTCAGGTCCTGGGGGCTGCGGATGCAGTGTCTTTACCAGGTGTCGGGTCTTTGAAGCAGACAGTCGCGGTCAGGGGAAGCCTCGGGATTCCCTCTGCAGGCGTCGCTGTGGGGGCTCAGGGGGGTCAACTCTGGCTACTCACGGTCTTGCAGTCGCCGGGGAGTCCTCCCTGAAGTGATTGTTCTCCACAAGTCGAGCCGGGGGCGTCGGGTGCAGAGTGCCAAGTCTCACGCTTCCAGCGGGAAACGCGTGTTGTTTCAAAGTTGCTTCTTTGTTGCAAAGTTGAAGTCTTTGGTGAACAGAGCCGCTGTCCCCAGGAGTTCTTGGTCCTTCTAGATGTAGGGCAGTCCTCTGAAGCTTCAGAGGTCACTGGTCCCTGTGGAAAGCGTCGCTGGAGGAGTGTCTTTAGAAGTGGGGAGACAGGCCAGTAGAGCTGGGGCCAAAGCAGTTGGTGTCTCCGTCTTCTCTGCAGGGTTTTTCAGCTAAGCAGTCCTCTTCTTCTTAGGTTGCAGGAATCTAGTTTCTTAGGTTCTGAGATCCCCTAAATACTCGATTTAGGGGTGTGTTTAGGTCTGGGGGGTTAGTAGCCAATGGCTACTAGCCCTGAGGGTGGCTACACCCTCTTTGTGCCTCCTCCCTGAGGGGAGGGGGGCACATCCCTAATCCTATTGGGGGAATCCTCCATCTGTAAGATGGAGGATTTCTAAAAGTTAGAATCACCTCAGCTCAGGACACCTTAGGGGCTGTCCTGACTGGCCAGTGACTCCTCCTTGTTTTTCTAATTATCTCCTCTGGCCTTGCCGCCAAAAAGTAGGGCCGTGGCCGGAGGGGGCGGGCAACTCCACTAGCTGGAGTGCCCTGGGGTGCTGTAACAAAGGGGGTGAGCCTTTGAGGCTCACCGCCAGGTGTTACAATTCCTGCAGGGGGAGGTGATAAGCATCTCCACCCAGTACAGGCTTTGTTACTAGCCACAGAGTGACAAAGGCACTCTCCCCATGTGGCCAGCAACATGTCTGGTGTGTGGCAGGCTGCTAAAACTAGTCAGCCTACACGGATAGTCGGTTAAGGTTTCAGGGGGCACCTCTAAGGTGCCCTCTGGGGTGTATGTTACAATAAAATGTACACTGGCATCAGTGTGCATTTATTGTGCTGAGAAGTTTGATTCCAAACTTCACAGTTTTCAGTGTAGCCATTATGGTGCTGTGGAGTTCGTGCATGACAGACTCCCAGACCATATACTCTTATGGCTATCCTGCACTTACAATGTCTAAGGTTTTGTTTAGACACTGTAGGGGCATAGTGCTCATGCACTTATGCCCACACCTATGGTATAGTGCACCCTGCCTTAGGGCTGTAAGGCCTGCTAGAGGGGTGACTTATCTATACTTCATAGGCAGTGTGGGGTTGGCATGGCACCCTGAGGGGAGTGCCATGTCGACTTAGTCTTTTTATCCCCACTAGCACACACAAGCTGGCAAGCAGTGTGTCTGTGCTGAGTGAGGGGTCCCCAGGGTGGCATAAGACATGCGGCAGCCCTTAGAGACCTTCTCTGGCATCAGGGCCCTTGGTACCAGGGGTACCAGTTACAAGGGACTTACCTGGATGCCAGGGTGTGCCAATTGTGGGAACAAAAGTACAGGTTAGGGAAAGAACACTGGTGCTGGGGCCTGGTTAGCAGGCCTCAGCAAACTTTCAAATCAAAACTTAGCATCAGCAAAGGCAAAAAGTCAGGGGGTAACCATGCCAAGGAGGCATTTCCTTACACACATAGTAAGACAGGCTGCTGCAAAATAAGCAAGGAGATTAACGGGCTGATTTAAGAGCCCCGAGTGCCTCCTTGCACCACACTAACGTCATTTGTTTTACACTAATGTGACCCAACGAGGCCCAAATCGCTGCCCCAAATTTACTAAGTAGCATTGCACCACTTTGTAACCCTTTGCGCTACATTATGCCTATGCCAGAAATAATGTATGCAAAGGGGGTGTTCCCCTGTTAGGGGGGAGGGGGCAGGGGGGGAAATGATTTATTTGTGTCATTTATTTTGGCACTATCAATGCTGGCTCAGAGCAGGCTTTAAAAGGAGGCATGCCATTGTTTTCAAAGTTCCTCAATGGGCTTTGCAGGATCAGCTATTCCTGCAAAGCTCCAAACTAGCGTAAAAAATGTTGACGCTAGTATACCTAACTACCGCCATGGTGTGCCTTATCTTAGATACGGTGCACACATGATGGTGTTAAGGGGGCACTAAGGGGTGCAAGAAAAGTGGCGCTGTACAGAGTGCAGTGCCACTTTTCTTAAATCAGGGCCTTAATGTTTAAGATAAAACAAGTGTGTTAAAAATGTATATTTTTAGTAATATGTAATCAAACTGCCTAGTGCAAACCTCTTTTTTTTATACGTTTCTCTCAGAACACACCCCAGAAATCAGTTTGTATACCCGTACATCACTTCTTGGGAAAAATAAATCTTAGCCTTCATGAATCCTCCAATGACTCCCTCAATGTTTACTACTACTAGTCTACATTATTAAACCCATATACTGGTTCCTAAGCAGCCTTTAGACTTGGTGATCAACCAATTGCACATATTTACATTTCTTTCAGGTAGCAGGCGCTCTAGCGAGAAGGTTTGTTTGCTCTTTCATTGTCTGCCTCTACCTTGGATTCACAGAATAAGAGGCCCTCTCTCTAGCCTTTTAGTCTGAGGCACCGGAAGCTCCACTTGTTTTTTCACAAGAAAACATGGGAACTGCTGCCATTTGAATACCTGGAAATGTATAAATATAATTTATTATAATAATAACATCTATTTCACTGATTATCTTCTTATCTTTTTTAATGTTGTGAGTTCAGTGCTAAGATACCTTGCAGTGCTTGTTGTATTCTATAAGTAACACCCCAACTCATATCACACATGTTAAGGTTTTCAATATATTTTGTGGATGCTCTTAGGCACTAAAAGCAGGGGCGGGGGCAATTTAACAAGAAGTTGAGCGGAAAGGATGGGTTGTGGCTCTTGTTCTTTGGTGATGAAGCATTTCCACTTGAGGGATAGCTCTGATGTCCAATGCCTGATATATGGTAGACTAAGAGATAGCTCAGCTATGTGAAGCCTGAACATATAATGTATTTCTAACCAAAGGCCTAACTACAGCAAATGCCTCTATGATCAGTTTATCAGAGTCCATTGTATATAGAATTTGAATTAGCATATGCTTTGTGTGTTTTTTCTTCTAAATGGAGTCTCTCAAGAGGCAGTATATCTGCACTTCCTTTGAGTAAGCCTTTCATCGCTGTGTCCTACCTCTTTGAACGAGTGAAGTTTGGCAACAAAATGCTACTGAAACCATATTCCGATGACAAGCTCAGCCTGGGTCCGTCAAAAGCAGCATAACTATGATGTTGTGTAAAATAGGTTACCAATCAAGCATTGCACAATGAAAACACTACTTTGTTCAGTACCTGCTGCTGAGTTACAATAACAAACTGGTAACCTTGTCTCTCTCTTTGCCCTGTTCAAGGTTGTCCCTTTCTCTACATGTCTGCGGCCTCAAACAAGCATATCTAGTCCAGATGAACAGACTGGATACAACCCTTTGGTCAACAGCGAAACGGGAGTGACTTTCTGAAGATGAATTAACTTTATTTCATGAGCAAATTGTATTTACCATGTCTGAGGTAATCGTGTTAGGTGTGACCAATATGTTTAAAATGCCCAATATATTACTCCTCATTCTTGGACTGGCTCTGATGATAGCTCTGCCCATTGTCCTAATTGTTAACCTGGCTCCTTTTTTTGACTTGTTAGACCGCCCACCCCCAAAAGTTCAGCTCTAGTTGTAACCCTGGCTGTATCTATTCTGTATGTGTAACAAATTTTAGGGTTATATGGAGCAAGTGAAGTAGGAGATTAGTCTGTTTTAGGAAGCAGAGCCCCAGGAGGGATAGGTACCCTCAGTATGCCTGGGACACGAACCACAAAAAATATAGGCTCAGATATACTATGCACTTGCATTGCCACAGAGTCACGCAAGGCGACACAAGTGCTGAAGTGACATTGACAAATTTGCGTGAATCACAATTTCTATAGCTTTGCATCACATTTCAGCCACAAGGTAACACAACGCAGTGCTCTGCACTGCCTTGAGTTAGCCTGCATGGGACAGGCATTACATGAGTGGAGCATGGGCGTCCCCTATATCCACCCATTCATTTTGAAGCAAACCCAGATTTTAAAAAGGCGGCAAACCCAGGTTTGCTCCAAAAAAGTCCTACTTTATTTCTCATTGTTACTTCCTCTTTGCATGTGTGCTGCATTTTGCACCACATATACAAGGAGGAATATGCCTATACGGATTGTTGTGGTGCAGCAAGATATTCCTTCTTGCACAAAAACAATCATCCCCATAACACAAGCACCCTTGCATCATGGCACAAGGGTCCCTGAAATGGCCCTAGCCTGACTGAAGTAAGCACACATGAGAAGAGCAGAAGTGTGCCATATTTCAATAGATATGGTGCATGTCTTCTCTCTCCCTTTTACGCAATGCAGTGCAGTGAGTTCCCTTGCTGTGTTCTGTGAAGGAATAGTAAATATGGCCCACTGTAACTTAAGGGAATTTTGTTTCCAAGCTTGGTGTGGGATGTGTGAGCTAGCTGTGCTTAAAAATTCAAAGAGGCGATGAAGACCTGTGGCGAGGCAAGGGCTACAGGTCACAATAGGCATCAGGGACTACTCTGGGGAATATACATTTAAAACTGATGAAACAACTATTAACATGTATTAGCACCTAAACATGTTTTATTCCACCTGCAACCAGAAGAAACACACCAACTATATACACTAAGCAATTCCTGGTTTTTGATGCTGCTTGAGTTTCTCACCCGAGGACTGCTCTCCTGCTGCCTGTGGCTTGCTGGTATACACAAGGAATTTTGTTAACAGTTTTACTTCCAAAGGCATTAGAGCACTTTACATGAGCACCAGGTTACATTACACAAGGTGAGATTTTTTTGGGTGGGGGGAAAAAGGGAGATTATATTATTTGCCCAACATCACAGGATGTTGAGCTAATGAGCAGGACTCAAACTCAGGGGCATAGCTTTAGGGAAGTGATTAGGGCTGTGTGAAACCCTCCCCCCCCCCAAATAAATGTATTCCTGGCATGGTAATTGGGTCTGGGGGCCGTGAGTTGGGTATGCTATGTCAGTTTTTTTCATTCTACTCTAAGAATAAAAGACAAAACAGTGACCTTAAATATAAAACAGGCCTGAGCAGGAAAAATATGCATCTAGTGGTTGCATTTCAAAATGTGAAACCAGATAATCTGGATTAAATTCCGGCCTCCCTGCTTGTTCAATCTGTGTGATCCTAGGCAAAGATTTTATTTCATGGAGCCTCCTTTTTCTTTATTATCACATATAGGAGCACCTTTAAATACCTGAGTTCAGGAAATGCACTGTACAAGCACTTCTTATGTTTGATTTCATAGACTCTCATGTTGGTCCATCTATAGTAAGAATCTAGGCTATTATTAGGTTTTACATGATTACAGACTTGCCTCTTAGTTCACTAATGCCATTACTAGTTCTAAGTTAATGTTTAAAAACTATCACTTTTAAGAAATGTCAATCTATGCAGTGATATAATATGATGCACTAAGGAGAAACGCTTCCACATGTTAAAGAAATACATTTTTTGAATTCTGACATGACTGTATCATATTTTTACATAATGTTTATTGCATAATGTTTGTGCCAAACATTTCCATGGCTTAGCTCATGCACTGACTCTTTGAGCCAAGGCAGACCCATGGCTTTGTCGTTGCTCAACTCACCCTATTAATTTGTTGGTGAACCCACTTTCATGTGCAACTCAGGCTTAGTTTATGGGACATCAGTCACTTGATAAAATGATTTGTAAAAAGTGAGGACTGGAAACATGGAGCCCTGCCCATGTGCACCAATGTGACAACTCTAGCACCAAAGTTTCTCATAGCAGAAATGAAGAAGAGTGTGTGCAGGTAAACTACATTTAAAAAATTAAAATAAATGACCCCAGGCCAGGGACTATTGTTTTGTATGTGACCATAGTTATGGGTTCCCAGGACATACTATGAGGCCTAGGTGGGTTGAGCAGGGACATTGTTTCAAGATGGTGTTTGGAGTGTGAGACCTCAAAAATGCATTTTTGGCTTTATAGTTAAGTCTTGGGTCACTGAGTCAGGTTTGCTATGCCTGTGAGGTTTTTTTCTTGTCCTTCTCATTTCACTTAGAGATTTTACCCTGCTCATTTTTTGAATGAAAACTTAAATATATATAGTGACTGGTTTACCAAAAACAAAAATAGTAAATATGCGCCCATGGAAGTAGTCCTTCTCATGGGTGCATTAGTTCTATTTTTTGGAACTCACAAGCTTTGGTAGTAGTAGGAGTTGAAAGCTGTGCCAGTCTCTGGTTTCCAGGCATACTACTGGCGTTCAGATTCCCAAAGGGTAATGGAATGAATCCTTGCAAATAGTCTAAGCAGTGGCAATTGCTCTGGGTAGTATTCCAATACCTCTTTCACCTACAGTGCCGCTCTAGACAGTGGCCCACCTAGTGCAAATCAGTACTCATTCTGATCCTCATGAAAACAGTCCATCCAGAACCTTGGTCATCTCACCCCTCCATCTTGAATTTGAGATTTACACCCCCAGAATCTCACTGGCTAAGCTATGGCCATGCTGGAACCTGGTTCCCCAGATCCAAAGTCGACAATTATAGACATTAGGCCTCACTTCCTTTACACTTAACATTTTTAGGTGAGATTGGGAGCAGTCATCAAGGAGGGGAGTTGTCTTCGAAGGAGTGGTCCCAAGTGCTGAAGCAGCTGAGGTGACAAAGTTGTCAGGAGGAGGTGAACTGTGAGTTTTCAGGAGAAGTGGAAAGCTTGGCTTTAAGTGGGCCTCAGACCCAGCAGTAATTAACAAGCATTGGCATAGGCAATAGGTCTTGCCTTTGGGACCTTATAAGTGTTTAGATGTTCAGCACATTATCCTGGGGATATGTTGTACACTGGTAGATGTAGGATGTGCATGAGGGCATGGGTGGTGCAGTGGGCGAAGTCAAGCCACATGCCACCTCCAGGTATTAATGCATGTCCCAGAAACTCTTAATTGGCTATTATAAAAGGCGGGAACACAACAAGTCTTAAAAAATTGCATTTCACTGACTACCCAACAGTATTTACTTAATATAGGTTATAAATATATGGCATGATAGTACCCACCATTGAAGAGCAAGTGTCTTGTTTAACAGGGGGTAGGGTCTGCCATCCATACTCTTTTGCACCCCTGTTAAAATGGCAAACATAAAAACATACTAAATATTTACTCCATCATTTGAAAAGTGCTTATCTTTTCGAGCATAGCACGTGAATGAAAATAAAGGTCAATCCTCTGAGGAATCCGCACTATTCAATCATCATAGCATGCTGAAAGATAATCTTTAGATAAATATATGCCAGTTCCAATACTGTCAAGTGTGCTAATTCTCCAACTAGCACTCTTAGAGAAGATTTACTTGATCCAATTAAGGCATGCTGTTAAGTAACACAGTGAGAGTCACAGAAAATCAATTAGGCAACAAGAGAAGTGTCCTGCACACATAATTTCTCTGGTTAATCCACTCTGGAAACAGAACCCTTGATTTAACCACTATTAGCAATCCTGCTAACAACCAGACCACACAGTATGGCAATATTGCTGCAGCTGCCCATAAGGTACCTCTGCTTGCGGTTGGAAAGAGAGTCACACATTTGAGAAAATGAATCATCAAAGAAAGGCTACACAGAGAACCAGAACATAACTCCCTTTCGTTCAAACATTATAAGCAGACAACAGAGTTTTCGCAGAGTCAATGTTGCAGCACCCTTACCCCACCAACCAGAAGCTCTCAGAATCCTGCAAAGCTATACGCTGATCACCAGGAATAATCTACAACATGATGAGGGTGGAAGTACTAATTATAGTCCCCACCTATCAATTCATAACCAATGGAATCAAGTGAACGCTTGCATGGCCTCATGGGATTTCTAGATCAAGACGTGTGTTTAAGGTGTGACCCAGCTTTCTTTCTGTATTCACTCCCTGTCCCCACTTATGCCACCACTCCATTAAGGTTTGCAAAATGGTCACATACCTCTCCATATTTGTGTATGTCTGGTCTTTAATTCTTGACCTCACCGCCTGTGGAAATATGGCAGAGTTCAAAGTGTTGGATGTAACAAGAACACAAGTAACAGGGGCAACAAGCAACAGAGTGGGATGTGCGGCAAGGATAGCAGCAACAAAAGGGAAAGAGAGTGAAGATGCAATATAGTACTGCGCCGAAGCTCAACATGCACCCACTGTGTAACATAAGCAGGAAAGAAATAAAAAAAATAGTCCCCCAATTAAACAGATAAACAACCAAAGCGTAAAGATACAGTACTTGGTCCCTGCTCCCTGGGAGGAAATGAAAGACAAAAAGGAGGTACCAAGAGAGAGGATTGACCATCAGCAAGCAAGGATTTTTAAAGGACACTTAAACAAACAAATGTAAAGCTTTAAGCCCACAAAGTATCTACAACAGGTCTCAAAGCTCAACCTAAAAATTAACATTGAAAGTGGTCCCTATCAAGCACCATGTTCACGTCTTTGAGTTTGCTGGCAAAAACAATGATTGATCCTGAACAATGAATGTAAAAAGTGAGAAGGTAATCCATATCTAAAGCAAGCGGGCCTTCCGGCTGCACTTCTGACCCTTGTCCACCACATTTCTTCAAGGTAATTCTTTTATTCTACATTTGTTACCACACCAGTAAGAAGAATCATCAATAATTCCTTAACTACGGGAGCCTTTCTGAAGACCTTAAAAAGGCATACATATGCCCATTATTAAAGAAAACAAACCTGGACCCGCATGACCCCAACAACTTCAGACCAATTACAAATGGACCTTCCCTGGACAGACTGCCTGGACAGACTGCCTGGACAGACTGATACAAAGAGCAGCATTCGTCCAGATGTCACAATTCATTGAAGATAACTCCAAACTTTCAGACTACGAAACTGGATTCCACCCAGGAAGAGGCACTGAATCTGCCCTCATCACCATCTGGGAGGACCTTAAAACACAGTAGACTACAATCGAGTTGCTGCACTACTTCTCTCTGACCTCTCAGCTGCCTTTGACACAGTAGACCATGACACCCTAATGTAAAGACTCATCAAAACAGAACAAATGTCATCCATATTCCCCCTTTCTTATCCAAACCCTACTTCACAAAAGCAGGAGACCCTCAAGGCTCAGTCATCTCGCGCCCTAGGGTAACTATAACTCGCGCTCCCACCATGCAGTTTTTTCTTCAATAATTTGACTGCTAATGTTTCATTTATGTTTTTAATGAAGTTATAGAAGTTGTAATGAGCAACGTAATATCTGAAGTAATTAGCAGTGCATGACGAGGGTGCAAGTTGTAGTTACATGAAATAACTCTAGCTGCTACATTTCTATGGTTTTGTGAGTAAATTCAGAACCTAACTAGAACATCCCTGCAACCTTTGTTTTTTCAGTGAATTTCTATATTTTTTTTAAAGTATAGTAATTTGAATTACTATACGTTAATCCAACTACCGCAGCACATGGCCAAAGAACATTCACAGCAGGGACGCAGGGCATGGCCTGCGTCCAGTCCCTATGGCCGACCCCCTATAACCACCCAACCATGTGCTGCGCATGGCCGCAGGACATGGCTTGCAGCCAGTCCCTGCAGCCAACCCTCTATATTCTCCCCAACCTGGGTCACGCACAGCCTTCGACTGTGCACAGCAGGGGTTGAGAGAGAGAGAGGCTTTTTAGGCTTTGATGAATGATATAGTTAAAATTAGATATTTTCTGACAAATGGAAAATAAAGATGCATTTGTCAAGTAGACAGAGTTTGACAATCTTTTGATATGTACCTTAAATATTTGGAATTGAAAAGAAACTAAATTGAGGAAATTACCACTGACACACATAGACTGGAACCCTCAACCTACAGTGTGAGGGCTGGAGTCCTTAACCTCTAGGTCACAAGCAGCTGCATGCACTGCATGGTTCCCACATAACTATGACATGTAACCCAAAGAATTTGATTTGAAAAAGACCTCAATGTTGCATCACTAGGAATGTTTAACCTTCAGAACATGAGCAAATAAACAGACATACTACCATAAGATACCAGGATTTGAACCTTCAACCTATTGAGTGACAGTCCAAGAGCTTCACCTTTAGAATAGAAGTGACTCTGGTGGTCATTACAACCCTGGCGGTCGGTGTTAAAGCAGCGGTAAGACCGCCAACAGGCCAGCGGGAAAAAAAATGGAATCACGACCGTGGCGGAAACCGCTAACAAAGACAGCCACTTTAACACTCCGACCGCCACGACGGTACAAACAAACAGCGTGACGGTCACCGCCAACAGACAGGCGGAGGACAATGTACCGCCCACAGTATCACAACCTACCAATCCGCCACCTTTTCCGGGGCAGATTCACCGCAAACAAAAACACGGCGGAAACAGGACTTGGAAGTGAAAACGCTCACCTCAACACACCCTATGAGGAATCCGGACGCCATGGAACCCGAACTCCAGATCCTACCAGCCCTTATCTTCTTGCTCCTCTACCAGGAGCACGAACGTCGGCGGCGAAGACCACGGTGAGTACTGCACCTACGACACAGGGGAGTGCGGAGGGAAAAAACAGGGACACACACAACACCCCCACCCCCACCCTCACCCATGACAACACACACACTAATACAGCATGATACATTACAGTTACAACTCCCAACCCCCCCGGGAAGAATGCAAGGACAAAAGGAAATGAGTGTAACCATTGTAATATATTAAAATCCAGTATGCAAAAATATATATATATATACACTATATACAAAATGTACACCAAGAATAGTAGTCCAGGTAGTGCTTCATTGAAGCCCGTGGAACACTGGGCCCACACGGTATGGGCGAGGCCCACAATCAATCCCCGAACATGACGGAGAGAACACTGCAGGGGCATCAGATAGCAATAAAACAGGCACCTCAGGGGAAAGGGAAAGGGAAAGGGGGGGCACCTCAGCCGGTTGAGTGCACAACACCAAATCCACGAGGGGGCCACATGCCCACTGTTCCATCCTGGGGAGTGCAAAGCCACAGTCTCTCAAGTCTCTACAGTGGGTGGTTTGCCCACTGTTCCATCCTGGGGAGTGCAAAGCCAAAGTCTCTCAAGTCTCTACAGTGGGTGGGTTGCCCACTGTTCCATCCTGGGTAGTGCAAAGCCACAGTCTCTCAAGTCTCTACAGTGGGTGGTTTGCCCACTGTTCCATCCTGGGGAGTGCAAAGCCACAGTCTCTCAAGTCTCTACAGTGGGTGGTTTGCCCACTGTTCCATCCTGGGGAGTGCAAAGCCACAGTCTCTCAAGTGGATAACAGTCTCCACTGGTTCTGGGGGGGGCTTTGTGCCCAGAGGGCTTCATCCTGCCAAGGACAGAGGTAGTGGATGTCTTTCTCCACTGGCTCTGGAGGGGGCTTTGTACCCAGAATGCTTCATCCTGCTCATGACGGACTCAGTAGCATCAGTGCCCTTGGTGCTCATGGGCCAGCGGTGCCTGTTGCGGCGGTGTCATTGGCATAGGTGCTTGTTGCGGCGGTGCCCTGTTCAGCGGTGCTTGTGGCGGTGGTGTCCTGCTCAGCGGTGCTTGTGGTGGCGGTGCCTGTTCAGCGGTGCTTGTGGCGGCGTCCTGTTCAGCGGTGCTTGTGGAGGCGGTGCCCTGTTCAGCAGTGCTTGTGGTGGAGGGGTCCTTTGCAGTGACTCAGCTGCTGGTGGTCCTGTCTGGCCCAGTGGGGCAGGTGCTGGCGGTCCTTCATGGCCCAGCTGGGCTGGTGCTGGCGGTCCTGTCTAGCCCAGCGGGGCTGGTGTTGGCGGTCCTTCATGGCCCAGCGGGGCTGGTGCTGGCGGTCCTGTCTGGCCCAGCGGGGCTGGTGCTGGTGGTCCTGTTTGGCCCAGCTGGGCTGGTGCTGGCGGTCCTTCAAGACCCAGCGGGGCTGGTGCTGGCGGTCCTGTCTGGCCCAGCAGGGCTGGTGGTCCTGTCTGGCCCAGCGGGCTGGTGCTGGCAGTCCTTCATGGCCCAGCCGGGCTGGTGCTGGCGGTCCTGTCTGGCCCAGCGGGGCTGGTGCTGGCGGTCCTGTCTGGCCCAGCGGGGCTGGTGCTGGCAGTCCTTCATGACCCAGCGGGGCTAGTGCTGGCGGTCCTTCATGACCCAGCGGGGCTGGTGCTGGCGGTCCTGTCTGGCCCAGCGGGGCTGGTGCTGGCGGTCCTTCATGGCCCAGCGGGGATGGTGCTGGCGGTCCTGTCTGGCCCAGCGGGGCTGGTGCTGGCGGTCCTTCATGACCCAGCGGGGCTGGTGCTGGCGGTCCTGTCTGGCCCAGCGGGGCTGGTGGTCCTGTCTGGCCCAGCGGGGCTGGTGCTGGCAGTCCTTCATGGCCCAGCGGGGCTGGTGCTGGCGGTCCTGTCTGGCCCAGCAGGGCTGGTGCTGGCGGTCCTGTCTGGCCCAGCAGGGCTGGTGCTGGCAGTCCTTCATGACCCAGCGGGCCTGGTGCTGGCGGTCCTGTCTGGCCCAGCGGGGCTGGTGCTGGCGGTCCTTCATGGCCCAGCGGGGATGGTGCTGGCGGTCCTGTCTGGCCCAGCGGGGCTGGTGCTGGCGGTCCTGTTTGGTCCAGCGGGGCTGGTGCTGGCGGTCCTGTTTGGTCCAGCAGGGCTGGTGCTGGCGGTCCTTCATGAACCAGCGGGGCTGGTGCTGGCGGTCCTGTCTGGCCCAGCGGGGCTGGTGGTCCTGTCTGGCCCAGCGGGGCTGGTGCTGGCAGTCCTTCATGGCCCAGCGGGGCTGGTGCTGGCGGTCCTGTCTGGCCCAGCGGGGCTGGTGCTGGCGGTCCTGTCTGGCCCAGCGGGGCTGGTGCTGGCGGTCCTTCATGACCCAGTGGGGCTGGTGCTGGCGGTCCTGTCTGGCCCAGCGGGGCTGGTGCTGGCAGTCCTTCATGACCCAGCGGGGCTGTTGCTGGAGGTCCTGTCTGGCCCAGCGGGCTGGTGCTGGCGGTCCTTCATGACCCAGCGGGGCTGGTGCTGGCAGTCCTTCATGGCGCAGCGGGGCTGGTGCTGGCGGTGGCCTCCTGGGCAGCAGGGCTGGTGCTGGCGGTGGCCTCCTGGGCAGCAGGGCTGGTGCTGGCCTCCTGGGCAGCAGGGCTAGTGCTGGCGGTGGCCTCATGGGCAGCTGGGCTGGTAGCAGTGGCCTCCTGGGCAGCGGGATGATGGTGGTGGCCTCCTGGGAAGCAGGGCTGGTACTGGCGGTGGCCTCCTGGGCAGATGGGCTGGTGATAGTGGCCTCCTGGGCAGCGGGGAGGATGGCGGTGGCCTCCTGGGCAGCAGGGCTGGTGCTGGCCTCCTGGGCAGCAGGGCTGGGGCTGGCAGTGGCCTCCTGGGCAGCGGGGATGATGGCTGTGGCCTCCTGGGCAGCGGGGATGATGGCGGTCTTCTCCGCCGTGCTGCTCTTCACCAGACTTGCTGACTTTCTTGTGGCCCTTCACCGCCTTGGAAGGTGTCGCAGCTGACTCCACACTCCCACCTGTACCCCTGGGAGCGGCTTTGGTGGCTGGAGTCTTCCCCCTCTCCCGCCGGGCACTGGCCAACTTTTGATGCTTGACAGGTGGGGGACTGTCCGTGCTGTGGCTCTGTGGCACACTGGCTGCCCTGATGGCCGGTGCACTCCAGATTCCGGTGACTACAGGCACCACTGGTCCCGGAGGTGCTGTGGCTGAGGTGCTAGGTTGGGACCTGGAGAGTCGGGCTCTAGGAGACGGACGGGGTGGGGGAGGTGAGGGAAAGAGGTCAAGGTTGGACAGGAAAAGTTTCTTGGGAACACTGGAACGGGTAGCTTGAGGGGGTTTGGGAGTGGAGGAAGAGGTTGTGGTTGTAGGAGGTGTTCGTTTGGTGACTTTGGGTGAAGGTGCATGCGCTGGAGGCTGTCGTGAGGTGGATGGCTGTTGGGTGGGTGTGTGCCTGTGTTTGTATATCTTGGGAGGTAGCATCACAGACACACTGGGAGAGGAGACAGGGGACGTGTGAATGGTAGTGGGGGTGGTGACTGCACGTGAGCGGGGTGTGGTGGTGTGTGTGCTGGTGATGGAAGTAGTGGCTGTAGAGGTAGTGCATGCAGGTGTGAGTGTAGATGAGACTGGGAGGGAGGAGGGAGACGAGGAGGAAGGGGATACAGTGGAGGCAGTGGATGTTGGTGTGTCTGCATGTGTGTGATGCTTGCGTGAGTGCATGTGGGATGTGTGGTGCTTATTTTTGCCTGAGCTTCCGTTGTGTGTTGATGTGTGTGCATGCTGGTCTGAAGATGTGCTTGGGATAGGGTGAGGTAGAGGGGATTGGGTCTGGGTGGAGGAAGTTGGAGGGGGGAGGCTAGAGACAGGGACAATGGCTTCCATCAGTGCTGAGGCCACAGTCTGAAAAGCTCGCTGAAGGGCCGCCTGACCAGAATGAATGCCCTCCAGGAATGCATTTGTTTGTTGCAACTGCCTTTCTACACCCTGGATGACATTCAAAATGGTAGACTGCCCAACAGTAAGGGGCCTGAGGAGGTCGATGGCCTCCTCACTGAGGGCAGCAGGGGTGACTGTGGCAGGGGCTGAGGTGCCTGGGGTGAAGGTGATGCCCACCCTCCTGGGTGACCGGGCACGGGGCAAAGGCTGAGGGGCTGCTGGGAGGGCGGTGCTGGTAGGGGGGGTGGCGGCTGTACCTGTAGATGCAGGGGGCACAGATGTTGCCACCACCACAAGGGAGCTCCCATCAGAGGACGAGTCCGTGTCACTGGTGTCAGCTCCTGTCCCCGCCATGGAGCTCCCCTTGCCCTCCGTCCCACTGGTGAACTCCGAGTCCGTTGTCTCGCCCTCCAGGGCCATGTGGGATGCACCTCCCTCCTGCTCCGGTGCCACTGCTCCTCCGCCTGATGATGCTAATGCACACAAGAACAGGGAGAGCACAAAAAGGGGGGGACGACAGAAGAAAGACATGTTGAGTGCATGCATTACTGCTACCGTTGGCGGACACGACAGACACAGAAGCCCCCTGCACTACGCCGTGCACTTGGACTCCACTGTTCAATCCCTGAGACATGGCCTACAAGGCTATGGCCGACATCTGCACACATGGATGACACAAGAGCCTGACTAGGTGTACTTGGCACTGTACACAGGTGGGATGGGGTGCCGCAGGGTCTGCCAGAACAAGGGGACCTAACTAGCAAACTCGCCCTGGCCTAGGGAAACCCACAGCCCACCTCCCCCACCCAGACACCTCCACTGCGTGCAAAATCAGCAGAATGAGAGTGTACTCACCCCCTTGTGGCTGCTGTGATGCCCTCAAGTGCTCATCCAACTCCGGGTACGCCACCGCCAGGATCCTGAACATCAGGGGGGTCATGGTGCGATGGACACCCCTCCCACGTTGGGAGGCCATCCCCAGCTGGGCCTCCGCCATCTTCTTGCTCCAGCGGCAAATGTCCTCCCATCTCTTACGGCAGTGGATGCTCCGTCTGTGGAAGACCCCCAGGGTCCGGACGTCCTTGGCGATGGCATGCCAAATATCCTTTTTCTGGTGGGCGCTGACCTACATAAATTGTACAGGGGGAAAAAAAAGTTATTACCAACTGCACCGTCACAGTCATTGGCACCCATCCCTACCCTTGCCATGTGGCACATGCACTCACCGTCGTTTCATGCACGCCTCAATCTCCCCCCATCTTTCATCAACCCCACTTCACACAGGCGTAGCCCATACAGCATGCTCCCAGTGTACTTACCTGTTTGCCTGGAGGACCGTAGAGTAACGTGCACTGGGGGAGGACCCCATCCACGAGTTTCTCCAACTCCTCCGATGTGAAGGCAGGGGCCCTTTCCCCAGACGCACGAGCCATTGTCTCTTCCAGACCGAGGTCACAGCAGCACTTGCAGTGTAGGTCCTCTCCTGTCGAAGATCAGGTATCGAGTGATTGAATAGATAGAAAATGGCAGTCACGTCCGCGGCGGTGCGTACCGTCACCGCCGGCGTACATCATCATTGGCTCCTGGGACCCATAGGGTCCAATGTTAACCAATGCAGAATTTTGCTGCGGTCTTCGACCGCCTACCGCGACGGTGTACAGCGCCAGTGCAGTTACCTCACATCCCATTGTCCCACTTTACAGGTCAGGCAGCTGCCATTTCAGGGGCACACATGGCTTAATTTTTAACTGCGTCACACATACCTAGGCCTTGCCTCAACACTCATACAGGCCAAATTTCGGATTAGGATTCATGTTCTGTGTAAGCTGTGGGTACGTACCTCTGAGTTGGTTGACTCTGTGCTCGCTGTTGTCCTTCATAGGCTGGGACATGTGAGGAGAAGGTGGCATCCTCCGTTGTACAGACCGCTGGCGGACCTGTCGACAATGGAGGAAAGACATGTGATCATCACCCACAGGCCTGATCGTGCCACAATCCTGGAACTGTGTGCCCAGCTGGAGCCAGACCTGATGTCAGCTATCTGCCATCCCACAGGAATCCCCCCTCAAGTGCAGGTGCTGTCAGTACTCCATTTCCTTGCAAGTTGGTCATTTCAAACTACAGTGGCCATAGCATCAGGGATGTCCCAGCCTATGTTTTCCAACGTGTTGTCCAGAGTGTTGTCTGCCCTGCTGAAACACATGCAGAGCTACATAGTTTTCCCTCAGGTGGAGGATTTGCCTACAGTGAAAGGTGAATTCTCTGCCCTGGGACATATCCCCAACATCATAGATGCCATTGACGGGACACATGTGGCTTTGGTCCCCCCGCAGGAGTGAACAGGTGTACAGAAACAGGAAGAGTTATCATTCCATGAATGTGCAGATGGTGTGCTTGGCCGACCAGTACATCTCCCATGTGAATGCCAAATTCCCTGGCTCAGTGCATGACGCTTACATCCTGCGGAATAGCAGCATCCCTTATGTGATGGGTCAACTCCAGAGGCACAGTGTGTGGCTATTAGGTGAGCACCTGGTAGCAAGTGAGTGGGAATGGTTGTCTGGGGATATCCCTACAGGTTAGTGTGTGTCTAACAGTTGTCCCTCGCCATTTGCTGGTGACTCTGGTTACCCCAACCTGCCATGGCTACTGACCCCAGTGAGGAATCCCAGGACAAGGGCAGAGGAATGCTACAATGAGGCTCATGGGCGAACTCGGTGGATAATAGAGCGGACCTTCGGCCTCCTGAAGGCCAGGTTCAGGTGCCTCCATATGACAGGTGGATCCCTATTCTACGCACCAAAGAAGGTGTGCCAGATCATCGTGGCCTGCTGTATGCTTCACAGCTTAGCTTTGCGACGACAGGTGCCTTTTCTGCAGGAGGATGGTCCAGATGGCAGTGCTGTTGCAGCTGTGGAGCCTGTGGACAGTGAAGACGAGGAAGCAGAAGAAGAGGACATCGACAACAGGAACTCGGTGATCCTGCAATATTTCCAGTGAGACACAGGTAAGAATACAAACCTGCCTAATACATGTACTTTAACACTACTACCTCTCTACTGTCTGTCGTTTTCACCCAGTGTATGGTCACTGAGTTGTCACTTTCCCTTACGATTTCACAGATGTGGGTCCCACTGTGTGACATCTGCTTTGTTTCCTCATGGATTACAGCTGTGTGACATAGGTATGTTGACATTACATTTGAAAGAGCATTTTGACACTGTAACTGCTAATACACTATTTTGAAATCACAGACTGACTCCAGATTGTTTTGTGCTTCAAGGGTGTTTATTTCAGTGCTCAATATTGGAGGGGGTTGTAAAATGGTGAGGGGTGATGGTGGAGGAATGCCCATGGCAGAGTCCAGTCTATTAGTCTCACAGGTGCATTGCCCAAATGGGCATAGGAAGTGGAGCTGGGGCAGTTTGAGGATGGACAGGGTGACAAAGTGGGACAGAAAGATGACATTCAGGGTGGTCTCATTTCTTGGTGGGGTCCTTGCATCGTTCTCTGTCTTTGTCCTGGATCTCAGGGACCGTTTGCGGGGTGGTTCTCCCTCTGCATGGGGTGGGGTGCTGGTGTGGTGGTCCTGTGGCGGGGCGTCCTGTCCACTAGCGCCGGCGGAGGTGGTGGGCAGTTCATCGTCCAGGCTAGTATCAGGGGCCCCTTGTTGTGCCACAGTGTTCCTCCTGGTGTTGAGTACTTCCTTCAGCACCCCTACAATGGTGCCCAGGGTGGAATTGATGGATCTGAGTTCCTCCCTGAATCCAAAATAATGTTCCTCCTGCAGGCACTGGGTCTCCTGTAACTTGGCTACTACCGTTGCCATTGTCTCCTGGGAGTGGTGGTAGGCTCCCATGATGTTGGAGAGGGCCTCGTGGAGAGTGGGTTCCCTGGGCCTGTCCTCCCCCTGTCGCACAGCAGCCCTCCCAGTTCCCCTGTGTTCCTGGGCCTCCGTCCCCTAGACCGTGTGCCCACTACCACTGCCCCCAGGTCCCTAATGTTGTTGGGGTGGTGGTTTAGCCTGGGTTCCCTGTAGTGGACACACTGCTGATTGACGTGTCCTGGGGCCAGAGGTATGGGCCCGCTGGGTGGGTGCTGTGCTGGTGTTTCCAGAGGGGGGAAGCTCTGTGGTGGCCTGTGACTGTGTGAGGGGAACCGACTGTCCCGAGGTCCCCAATGGGCCGGGCTGGTCATCTAGATTCAGTTGGACAGAGCTGCTGTCATCACTGTGGACCTCTTCTGTTGGTGGTGTGGACATGTCTGGACCCTCCTGTCCAGTCACGTTGGGTAGGGGTCCTGCAGGGGTATAAAAGGATGTTTATTACATCTCTGTGTGCTATGGTGTGCAAAAGGTGAGTGACTGTGTACCCCAGTGCTTGCATTCCTGTGTGGGACCTTGTGTGATGATGGTTTAGGGGGGTGTATGGGTATGTGCAGTGGCCATGCTTTGGTGATGGGTATCCATGCTTTGTTGTTGCATGCAGGGCTTGGTGTTAGGATGTGTGGTTTGTGATGTTGGGACATTTGTGAGGAGTTGGAGTGATGGGGTAAGGGTGAGGGTGGGGGTATGTGATAGCATGCAAGTAGGGTAGGGGATGTAATAGTTAAGATTTGACTTACCAGAGTCCATTCCTCCATCTACTCCTGCGAGACCCTCAGGATGCAGAATCGCCAAGACTTGCTCTTCCATGTTGTTAGTTGTGGGGGAGGAGGTGGGGGTCCGCCGCCAGCCCGCTGAACCGCAAGGTGGTGTCTTGAGACCACGGAACGCAACTTCCCGCGTAGGTCGTTCCACCTCTTCCTGATGTCATCCCTATTTCTTGGGTGCTGTCCCACTGCGTTGACCCTGTCCACTATTCTTTGCAATAGCTCGATCTTCCTAGCTATGGAAGTGTGCCGCACCTGTGATCCGAATAGCTGTGGCTCTGCCCGGACGATTTCCTCCACCATAAACCTGAGCTCCTCCTCAGAGGACCAGGGGTGTCTTTGCCGTGCCATGGGGTGGTGTGGGTGATGTGTGGGGTGGTGTGTGTAGTGATAAGTGGGGTAAGATTTAGTGGTGTGTTGTGTGAGGTGCGTGGCAGTTCTGTGGGTGATGGTATTGTGTGCCTGTGGATGCTTGGTGGTTGTTTGTAGTGTCTCTCTCTCTGGCCTTCTTTCGGTATTTTTGTCATAGGGGTTTGTGGGTGATGTGGGTGTGTGTTTTATATTGTAATGGGTGTGTGGAAGTGGTGTGTGTATGTGTATCAGGTGTGTGTATTTTGAATTGCCCAATGTGGCTGTGTTTTGTATATGTGCGTGTATTTTGAGTGCGGCGGTGTGTACCGCCAATGGAATACCGCGGTTGAAAGACCGCTGCGTAGATTCCTGGGTCGTGATAGTGTGGGCGTATTTCTGTTGGCGTGACGGTGGAGGATTTGTTTTTGCCAGTTTAACACTGACCTTTGGTGTGGCGGACTTGTGTGGGTGTCTGAATTTTGGCGGATTCCGAGCTGTGGGTCATATTAGCTGTGGCGGATTTCCGCGGCCGCGGCGGTGTGTTGGCGGTCTTTTGCACGGCGGTTAGCGGCTTTTACTGCCAATGTTGAAATGACCGCCTCTGTGTTTTTAAAAAAAAAAATATGACACTTTCAACTTATTGCATGGAGAGACCATTGCAATAACAATCTCTCTCTAGAGACCTCTGACCTGTTTTTGGTCTAGAGCTCGCCCCCCACATCTGCAGCACCACCTTGCTGTCTCGTGCCCCTGACCCCCACCCACGCTGCTGCTAGCGTGTTTGAGGCCCTCCTCCACCCGCAGGCATCCTCCTGCACCTCATCCCTGGTGTCTAGTGGGCTCTGGTAAGCTTCGCTAGACCCGTGTGCTCTCTGCCGCTTTTCGCCGTATCTGTAAGTGTTTTCTACTTTTCAGCGCCATGCCTCCTTGCACTCTTGCCCCCATTTGTGCCCCCTCTGATTGCTGTATTCCGATTGTATTTTGTGCCATTTACCATATTTTGTGACTGTTTTTGACTTGTGCCTTATTTTTGTCATTTTGTGCCTTGTTTAACCTGGTTTCTCCCCTTAGGCGCTCCCCCTTGCCGCTTCCCCTGCCGCTGCCTCCCTGCGGCCCGCCCCCCTCGCGCCCCCATTCGCCGCTCCCTCCCGCCTCCCAGCTGCTCCTCCTTCCCCCCTCCCTTCTTAATGGCTGGCACTGCGCGTCGCGGGTGAGCAACCTCTGACCTGTTTTTGTTCTAGAGCTCGCCCCCCACGTCTGCAGCACCACCTTGCTGTCTCGTGCCCCTGACCCCCGCCCACGCTGCTGCTAGCGTGTTCGAGGCCCTCCTCCACCTGCAGGCATCCTCCTGCGCCTCATCCCTGGTTTCTAGTGGGCTCTGGTAAGCTTCGCTAGACCCGTGTGCTCTCTGCCGCTTTTCGCCGTATCTGTAAGTGTTTTCTACTTTTCAATGCCTTGCCTCCTTGCGCTCTTGCCCCCATTTGTGCCCCCTCTGATTGCTGTATTCCGATTGTATTTTGTGCCATTTACCGTATTTTGTGACTGTTTTTGACTTGTGCCTTATTTTTGTCATTTTGTGCCTTGTTTAACCTGGTTTCGCCCCTTAGGCTCTCCCCCTTGCCGCTTCCCCTGCCGCTGCCTCCCTGCGGCCCCACCCCCCTCGCGCCCCCATTCGCCGCTCCCTCCCGCCTCCAGCTGCTCCTCCCTCCCTTCTTAATGGCTGGTGCTGCGCGAGGCAAGCCCGTCGGCGCGCGTCCGCGCCTGGACCACGCCCAGCGCCACCCCCCCTGGCCCGCACATCCCCCGCACCACCAGCCTTCGCTACTTGGCCAGCGAACTCCTCGCCCTTAACCCTGGCTCCTCCACAGCCTGCTTCCAGGCCACTCCGAAGCACACCAAAGGACCCTTCTCCTGCCACACCTGCAACTTCACCTGCAACAGAACAAGGAAGCCTGCAACTACCAACACCAACCACCTCCACTGCATCCTCATCAACACACACTCCGCACGAAAGCACGCCATCGAGCTCTGGGACCTGCTCAACACCACCGCCCCAGACGTAGCCTTCCTGACCGAAACCTGGTGGAACGACTCCTCGGCCCCAGACATCGCCATCCCTGACGACTACAAGATCACCAGAAGAGATCGCACCAACGGAATTGGTGGAGGAATAGCCATCGTCCACAAATCCACCCTCAAGATCCACACCCACACGGACGACACCCTCAAGACAGCTGAAAACCTTCACTTCCAGATCCACACGGACCCCAACACTACCCTCAGAGGAACTCTCATATACCGACCTCCAGGACCAAGAGCCCCCTTCAGTGACACCATTTCCGACCTCGCAAACACCCACGCCCTCGCCTCAACAAACTACATCCTCCTTGGAGACCTCAACTTCCACCTGGAGAACAACAACAATGCCAACACTGCATTGCTGGCCACCAACTTCTCCAACCTCGGACTCAGACAACTGGTCAACACACCCACCCACATCGCCGGTCACACCCTAGACCCACTCTTCACTTCAAGCAACCACATCTCCTTCAGCCACACCACCGAACTCCACTGGACCGACCACCACTGCGTCCACTTCACATTCAAGAAAAACACCGAACACCACCGCACCCCACTACCGCTGCACCGCCGCTGGGGCAAAGTCACCGAGGACCAACTAACCAGCACCCTAACAAAGAACCCACCGACCGACCCTACCGACCCGGACTCCGCCGCCATCAACCTCCAACAGTGGATCCTCAACTGCGCCAACACCCTCGCACCACTCAAGAGGCCCACCGTCAACCAAGAAAAGAAAAAAGCAGCCTGGTTCACAGACGAACTGATCACCTCCAAACGCACCTGCCAGAAACTTAAGAAAAAATGGCTTCTCAAGCGCACACCCGCAGCCTGGCAACCCACAAGGAAGCCACCCGCAAGCACACCAACTTATCCGACTCGCCAAACGCTCCCACCTCACAGAACGCCTAAACAACAACGCACACGACAGCAAGGACCTCTTCTGCATCGTGAAGGAGCTCTCCAACCCCAGCGCCAACGTCAACGACGTCCCACCATCCCAGAAACTCTGCGACGCACTCTCCACCTTCTTTTACCAGAAAATCGCCGCCATCCACGACAGCCTCAACACCACACCTCTGCCAGACCCCACCCCCGACAACTCCTCCTACGCCGACCGCCTCACCACCTGGACCCACGTAGATGACGCCGAAACCCGAAAGACCATGAACTCCATCCACTCAGGATCCCCCTCAGACCCCTGCCCACACCACGTCTACAACAAAGCCGACTCCACTATCGCCCCCCAACTTAGTAAGATCATCAACCTATCCTTCGATACTGTGACCTTCCCGGACAGCTGGAAGCACGCCGATATCCAAGCCCTCCTCAAGAAACCCAAGGCTGACCTCAACGACCTCAAAAACTTCCGCCCGATCTCCCTCCTCCCCTTCCCAGCGAAGGTCATCGAGAAGATCGTCAACACCCAGCTCACCCACTACCTCAAAGACAACTCCATCCTAGACCCCTCCCAATCCGGATTCAGACGCAATCACAGCACCGAGACTGCGCTCCTCGCCGCCACAGATGACATCAGACAGCAAATGGACAACGGCGAAACTTCAGCCCTCATCCTCCTAGACCTCTCCGCTGCCTTCGATACGGTCTGCCACCGCACCCTACTAACTCGTCTCCACGAAGCCGGAATACAAGACAAAGCCCTCAACTGGATCTCCTCATTCCTCTCTGGCAGAACCCAGAGAGTCCGACTCTCACCCTTCCGCTCCGAAGCCACCAACCGCATCTGCGGCGTCCCCCAAGGTTCCTCGCTAAGCCCAACGCTGTTCAACGTCTACATGGCCCCCCTCGCACAACTGGCCCGTCAGCACAACCTCAGCATCCTCTCCTACGCCGATGACACCCAGCTCATCCTCTCCCTCACCAATGACCCACACACCGCCAAAGCCAACCTCCACGAGGGATTGAAATCCATCGCCGAGTTGATGAGAAACAGCGGCCTGAAATTAAACTCCGACAAGACGGAAGTCCTCATCCTCGGATGCACCCCCTCGGCCTGGGACGACTCCTGGTGGCCCACCGTGCTGGGACCCCCCCCTACTCCAGCCAACCACGCACGCAACCTCGGCTTCATCCTCGACTCCGCCCTCACCATGTCCAAACAGGTCAACGCAGTCTCCTCCTCCTGCTTCAACACCCTCCGCATGCTCCGTAGAATCTACAAGTGGATCCCGACGGAAACCAGAAAAATGGTGACCCAGGCCCTCGTCAGTAGCAGACTTGACTACGGCAACGCACTCTACACAGGCATCCCAGCAAAAGACATCCAACGACTCCAACGCATCCAGAACGCATCCGCCCGCCTGATCCTCGACATACCCCTCCGATGCCACATCTCCCACCACCTGAAGGACCTCCACAGCCTCCCCGTGGACAAGAGGATCACCTTTAAACTCCTCACCCACGCGCACAAAGCACTACACAACGCCGGACCCGCCTACCTGAACAACAGACTCAACTTCTACGTCCCCACCCGCCAACTCCGCTCTGCCAACCTCTCCCTCGCCATTGTTCCCCGATTCCAACGCAAGACCTCCGGCGGCAGATCCTTCTCCTACCTCGCCGCCAAGACCTGGAACTCCCTCCCGACCCCCCTGCGCCAGACCCAGGACCTCCTCACCTTCAGGAGACTCCTCAAGACCTGGCTCTTCGACCAATAGCAGCTGCCCCCTTAGCGCCTTGAAACCCTAACGGGTACATAGCGCGCTTTATAAATTTAATGATTGATTGATTGATTGATAGAGGGTGACAGCACTTCAGGGGGAGCTAGACGGCCCCCGTGGTCCTAGCCAGCCCCCCATGTCCTGCAGGAGCCGGCATTGCTCGCGCAAGTGGGGAGCAGCTTGAAATAGCAGCACCCTGCTTGCGGGAGCAAAGCGTTCATCTGTTTCCCTACACATATATTTGCATGCAGAGTAACAGAAGAAAACTTTGCTTTCTTCAAGCAGGAGCTGTTTGACAGCTCGCACTTGTAGAAAATGGAGTTATATTTGCTTTTGCTGATGGGAGCTGTCAGCTCCCACCAAGCAAAAGCAAACAGCTACCTCCCTAGGGTGGGCACCTCTGAAGGTAGCAGGAGCTGGCCTGGGGGGGGGGGGCGGTGGTCCCCAGGGGCAACTATGGCTCCTCGAGGGAGGCCTCAGGTCCCCCCTCTAACATTTATTTTAGCCACAGGGGGGTTGTGGTTATCAGGGCCAGGGGTCTGTGATGGACCCCTTCATTTTTTTTGTTTTAGCCCCAGGGAGGTGGCGGTCCCAGGGGCACGGGGGGGCATGAGGTCCCCTGCTTCTAATAGATCATAATTACTCTGGGGAGGTGGTGGTCCCCAGGTCTGTGGGGGGGGGGGCATATGGGCCCTCCTCCTACATTTACTAACCTTTAACCTGGGGGGGTTGTGGTCCCCGGGGCGTTGGTGGTTCCTGGGGCGTTGATGGTCCCTGGGGCGTGGGGAGCAGCATGATCACCTGCATCTTTTTATATCTTAGCCCCAGAGAGGTGGTGGTCTCCGGGGCTTCCATAAGCCTGAGGAGGAGGGCCCTGTGCACCCCCCTCCTTTTTTGCACCCCCTTATGCCCCCAGGGCCTGACCCACTCGGGGGCAAAGTTAAGGAAAAGTGCGGCAGACCGTGCTTTTTTTTTTTTTTTTAAATCTCAGAAAAATCCACAGGTTCATCCATGGATCTTTCTGAGATTTAGAAAAATGCTTTTTAGCCCTGGTGGGGTCACTGGGGGACCCCTGCATCAAGGCTTGGGGCTCATGGTTTCCCTACCCTAGCACCTTTTCATTTTATTAATCTTTTTTTGTGGGATTCAGCTGGAGCTGAGTGCCAAAATGGCTGCCAACACTTCCTTTTTGAAGTGTTGGCAGCCAGTCAGATATCAGCACGGGGACAGTTGGATCCTTCGTGTCCCTAGATATCTATATTTTTATCCTCTAATATCTGAGAAACTATTGAACAGATTTACACCAAATTGAAAAAAAGCTTTCTGCACCAAAAACTAGCTTTCTTTCAAAATTGATGTAAATCTGTCCAGCTGTTAGGGCTGTAGTCATGTTCAAAATCCCTATGGGAAACTTCATGGGGAAAATGCTTTTTGGGAGCCCCCTTTTTCTCTGCCCCGCTTGACAGATCACCCTGAAACTTTCAAAACATGCAATTGAACTGATTAAAGTATAAGTATTGAGATGTCACGAAGATTCTCCAAGCGGCGCCAAAGTTACTGACAAAACAAAAAAAGCTCTTAAAATGGAAAGTAGGTCCTAACTTTAACCACCTACTGGTGACCGTCAGTAGGTAATATATATGTGTATATTTTTCTATGCTTAACATGTTCATAGGTCATTGCATAGTTTCTATATAAGTTGTTTCATTAGATGCTTATGAGTCTCTGTTTTTATTTTATCTGTCACAATAGGTAAATATTATCTTAACTATTTATCTTAATGCTTTTCGCTATTGAAATAGTGAGGAAGGATAAAATAATGGTATAAAAGTACACAAATAAATTAACTTCAACTACTGCAACACTTGAAATCCTGTGTTTATATAATACAACTTTAAATCTCAATATATTATATTCCTCACACATATATTCCCTTACTATGAAATCATGTATCTATATATTTATTACTTTAGTCCTATTATACAAGAGAAAAAGGGGGGGGGGGGGGGAAATGTACTCTCTCAAAAACCTCACTCTGTCTCACCATCACCCTATACCTCTATCAGTCAATCCTTTTATCTCCACTTTCTGATTCATCCTAAGCCCATTCTACTAGTATGATTTCCAAAATAACCCTTCCTAGACTCGTCCTACCTCTACCTCTCCTGGCTCACCCCAAACCTCAGTTTACTATTATGATCTCCTAACCAACCATACTAAATTCTCCCTCATGTATCCCTCCTTGGACTCATCCCCAACCTCATTTTACCATTATGATCTCCCTAATCCTTTTTTTCAGACTCTTCCCTCTTCCATCTCTCCTTTACTCATCCCAAACCTCATCTCACTACTATGATCTCCCAGTTAACACTTCTAGATTATTCCCTCTTCTATCCATTATTCTATTCAATCCAACTAACAGACTTACATGTCTTCTGCTCAAATTAACTCATACCTCCCTATACTAATACTAATACTATACTCATCTTTCCCTATACTAATCCACCACTACTTATTTTGTGTTCCGGGTAGTCTGCTACTTTGCCGAAAAGCCTTGTCAGGGATCGTAATCGCTATATAAATACAATCACAATTACAATATCAACGCTTTAGCTTCCGTTTATATTTCAAAGAGCAACATCATGCCGGGAGAAAAGCAGGGTTCAAACGAGCCAAAGGTAAGAGCACCCTGTGCTTTTATCTTTGATTTCAAGCCGCTCCCACCTAGCAAAGCAAGTTCCACCTTGGGGTTGGCCCTGATTTCAGATGCACTGGAAGTTGACTTGTCTACGTGGGTCCAGTACCTTGGGTCTTCGATGTACGTTTGACACCAGCTGCACGAGTGGCAAATTCACTTAAAGTCTTGTAACTAGTTGATTGTCTGGGTAACACTAACTGGCAGAAGTGCAGGTGAATAAGAATTATATTGTAAACAAGTTAAAGTGTTGATGCAGTGCTTTATTTGTAAAATGATATGTGCTGCTCAGACACCCGTGGGTGGCGCTATAACATGTCGGAGCGCAAATACCAAGGGTGCGCAGTCCCGAATCTACTTCCGGTCTCTTTAATTAACTGGAGCCACTCCCTGTTACCTCACTCTTACTGGTCCCTGCTTTTCCCTTGGTGACGGATTTTCAGTGTTTCTATTCATCCGTCTTTTTGTTTTGTTTGTGTTTTCTTTCTATTAGCCACGGGGAAATGTCCGATGTGAGAAATAAGTGCCGGCACCCCCAGAAAAAGTGCAGGTGCCCCCTCCCCCCCCCCCGCAACCAACGATAAAAGTAATGCCTCAGCTTAAGCATGGGAGCCCTTTACAGAGGTTTTCTGGGCTTCCCACTTGCCACTACAGATCTGTGTGTCACAAACGCGAGCACAGAAGTCCCTGCGTCATCGCTAGCATATTGTGGGTACACAAAGTGTGGGACGCAACAGAAATACTAAAATCAGGGCTTTAAATAGGCCGGGGTCTTCTGGGTCTTAAACTCAGTAGTTATTAGAAACGGGCCCCCGTGGGTCAAAAAGATGTTCAGAATAAATACATGGTCATCCAATCTTTGGCCCCTCTGCAGAGTGCACAGAGCAATGACTGTAGGCCAGTTGCCACTCTGATTTTATACAAATGTGTGAAGGAGGTACACAGCTGTGAAAATATTGACAAGCCGAAAGTAAATGAAAATTCAGCGCTTACAGGTGAGGTTCTGCGTTGTGTTTTTGGGGAGTGGAAAAGTGAAAGAGATACAAGGAAATGCATTCAACAGAGCATGAAAAGAGGGTGCTTAAGACGAATTAGGTTAGGTGAAAGATGAGCATAGCCGTGAGATGTGGAGAGAAAAAAGGTGTAGATGTGTAACATAGAGTGAACATTTCTACAGTCCAGTGATGAGTAATTCACAGTCTCACAATTTGAGAACTGAAACATTTTCAATATTAATTATTGAGAAAAAACAGAATTGTTGTTTCTCATTTATCGTAAACAGCTAACAACTAATCCTGGCTGGTTTTAGGTGTAGGTCAGTCATGTAATGTATCTGGATACAATCAGAGAAAGCTCAGAGAGGCACCGAAAAAATCGGAGAAGGGGTTGGAGCCCAAGTCTGCCATGTGACACGTGATAGAGCGGAACGTGGTAACAAATTTACCTGCGTTCGGACGCTCTTTAGGCCGATGAATCTTTTGACTAAGTGGGAGCTCTCTGTACTCTTAATCGATCAATCTCATCAAATCAATAATCAATAACGAACATAAGCAACCCCTTGAACGACATAACACTTTACAATTAATCCAGAATACATTTCGGCGAACCCTGACCTTTCAGTCAGGAATAACCACACCAGTTTATTGCAAAGTTAGTGAATTTATTTCCCTATATTAACAAAGCTAGCACAATGTAAATGTTTCTCAACACCAAATGATAAACATATATGAACATTAATAGCTGTCCATAACGTCGAAACAAGTGTAATCTATGAAGCATTTGAATCACAAGGCATTCGATAGTAGCAATGCAGAGCACTAAGACGATAATCTGTAATGAACTAATGGCATACATTTAGTCAGCATAACAAGATCTCAAATTGCATCGTGCAACATATGGAATCCTCGCCTAACCTCAAATTAACATCGGCATGTGGGACTTCATGCAAAAACAATTTAGCAACATTAATTTAGAAAACTCCTAACTAGGGCTCTTATCAAAATCAGCAGTTGGTTACCTAAAAGAAACACAATGCAATTTTACAATTTCTTCTCATATTTACCAATTACGATCAGCATACAAGGAAGTCTTCGTCTCACAGGTACCGTTCTTCGGTCAGCATGGGTACCGTTTTCTCGATCAGCATAGGACGGGGCAAAGGGGCAGGGGTGAACGGGGCAAATGCCTCACGGCGGCAAGGTAAACTATTACTTCATGCAAAGGGATCAAATCAAAGTTATAGTCTCTAGGGCAAGAATCATTTAAAGTCTCTTTCTCTCGATTGGAGAAAGAATCAAAGTCTCTCAAAATGGCGTCGCAACAAAGTGGGCCATAATAGCTGCGAAATCAAAATGTTCGTAATCGCGGGCAAATGGCTACCTTCTTCTCGTGCACCTGATTTTTATAGACAACAGTTCAAGTCCTGTAGGGTCTCCATTGGAGGGTTCATAGGTTAGCTTCAAATTGACCAATCAAAAACGACAGTTCTCAAGCTTTTACTTAAGCATACATTATCCTTGGAGATGGGTACGCAAATCGCAACATTGTTTCCCAATTAGCTTACTCTCAGAGTCTCCATTGTCCGCACCTGCAAGTCGACCTTGAATTAAAGAGAAAATATGCCAGGCTGGCACTAACTTTAAGATAAGCATGTGAACAGTTTCTGTGGAAAAGTACAGCTTCAAGCAAAAATACACGTTTATTAGCACAGTGGAAAAATACGAGCATCTAAACCGTGAGACCAGGCAACTAGGCCAAAGCCTCCGCTAAAGTAATGCTAAGCTAAAACATTTCAAACAAGCAAATCGTAGCACACGTTTATGATTATGTCGGATTAGTGCAATTCTAATACACCACGTTATATAAAGCACGCGTATAAATGATGGCAAACTACTCTGAGGGCACATTTTGTCCCCGTACAATCTTAATTAGTTCGGTTAATGTCACACATGATTATTTCAGCACTACGTTTAAGCGTTAAAAAATCAAAACCTTCATTTTCTGCTTCATCAATCCCTCCTCTGATGACTACTTGTCATCACACCAAACCACGCCCACAAATTTTATTCCATTAAAATTCTGTCAGTTCCCTTTTCCTTTTAATTCCCCTAGTTTGCGCTTTGTATTCTTCTGCCATTCTTTTCATAATTTTCTCTTCTTTTCTTCTTTTAATTCTTTCCATAATCATTATTATTCCCCTTTTTATTCCCCAAATTCCAAATACACAAATTATTACTATTAATATTCCTTCTATTATTTTCAATAATATTCCATTCCAAATTCCCCCAATCCAATGTCCCACTGAAGCTATTCCCTTTCCAACCTTCTCCCACACTCCTGGTTCTTTCAGTTCTTTCAAATCTGCACTTTCTTTTGTTAGATTAGCAAGCATAGTTTTAATCTTCACACTATTATCCGGTATATAGGTACAGCAGTGACGTGCACCAATCATTTTGCAAACACCTCCATCCTTTGCTAAAAGAATGTCTAAAGCAAGCCTATTTTGAAGAGTCATAGCTCTTTCCGCTGCAAGCTCAGCATCTATCAGGATTATAGCACCTGAAAACTTTGTCAGCATGTTATCCACTATAGTAGACAACTTTCGTATCTTGATGGAATTCAACACAACTCCCAATGAAGGAATCATGGCTCCAAATATATCACCTACCACAGCAGCTGCGGTCTCTCTTTTCTGGATATTATGAGATCCAGATGTCTTTTGAATCATCGATACGTCATCCAGTTGATAAACCTTTGGAAACACTATACCCAAATAACATCTCCCCCACCATCCCTTGGGAAGACGATAATAAGCATTATGCCCACAAATGTAATATACACCTGGAATGACAGGGTGAAGTCCGTTCATCATGAATGTCCATTTGGCCTTAAAAATAAACGTATGTTTGCATTCACTCGCTCCTACAAAAATATTGTCATAATAAGATTCACCTCGATATATACAAAATTTCCCTACATGCCAAGCGTCTAAAGCTATTTTCCCTTGTGTCTTTATAGCAGCAAAATCATAATTATCTACTGAAGTCCTCTTATGTAACTCTTTTTCTAATTTCGCTTTCATTTGAGCCCTTCTATCATCTGTGCGATCTAAAAAGCTTATTTCTACAGCAGAGACTGAGCAAGTAAGGTTTTCCCTATGAGCATGAGCCGTCTCAAAAGGTTGCATTGGCTCGAAAAAGTCCCTCATAATTTTGTAATCCCAATATCTTGCAGTTTCGCTTAGCTGCGCTATTATAGGAACATAAGCAAAGGTAACATCATAATTCGAGTAAAAATACTGTATGTTAGTTTGACCATAAAACCTAGACATTACTATACTACACGTAATCCCATATGTAAGAGGCATGTGGTGATAAGTTACCCCTTCCTTTACTGATGTCGGTATCTGTGTACACACATAACAATCCTTCGCATCCATAGTCTCAACATACTCTGTTAGCAAGCGATAGAAAACGTTATACGAAAGCTCTTTCTTATCGTGCAAGAGCCTCTCATCCATTGCTAGTCTTTTCAATGGGGTTAGTTCAGTGACAGTAACAGGAGCAATAGTAGAAGCAGTAATAGTCTCATTCTCACCCTTTCCATGCATTCCAAACACAATTGCCATTATTATTATTACACATGTAATTACCAAGCCTATACACACATATTTACAATATTTCTTTCTATTGTTTGGCGCCATGATCTGTTTAGAATCAGAGAGCTAGAAGCACTTATAAATGAAACTATTTAGCAATTCAGTTGCAAAGCTGAACAAGCGCAATATTCACACCGTCTTCCTCAAAAGGCCAGTCACTTATCGGTTAGCAGCATTTGTCTCAATTGGGTAATAACTCAGTCTTTATCAGTTTAGCAAATGTCTCATCCGGTTTAACAATGTCTCAGCTGGTTGTTTCTTTCACGTTATATTGTAGCAAGCAATATCATTTACTCTTTCAATCGACAGAGTCTATGAAACTTTTCTTTTCTACCGGTATCTCTTCTTCTTCTTCGTTCTCGATGCTTAGAGATACAAACTCGTCAGTCCAATCGTCATTGACTGCATATGCCCATTCAGGACCGGAATACCTCCTGTTTGGTATCCTTTTTCTTTTCAATTTTGCTTCTCTTTTCGACTCTGCTTCGCTGGTACTTTCCTCTTTTGTTAAGTCTTTTTCTTCACTTGACGATTGATCCACAACAGTCACTTCTTTTCTTTTCTCTTTCACTTTCGGCCTTCCTCCTTCGTTCAAACTTTCTTTACCCTTTTCTTTTATTGGTGAGATACTCAGTCTTCTCTTTGCACCATGTCCATTTGATGGACCTGCGATCTTTTCTGTGGAATCTTGAACCTTTTCGCTCTGTTCTGCCTTATCCCCTTCTTCCGGGGAATCGATCACGATCTCTTTTTCTTTCTCTGTATCGTCTGTTTCTGGAAAAGCCCTCCTCTGATCAGGCCCTCCTGCCTCTTCACCTTTTTCGAGCCCTTCGTCACCGTTACTTTCTTCAGGCTCTTTATCACTTTCAGCTGCTTCAGGCTCTTTGTCACCTTCAGCTGCTTCAGGCTTTTTGCTACCCTCAGCTGCTTCAGGCTCTTTGTCACCTGCAGCTTCTTCGTCGCTGTCTGAACTTTCTCCTTGGTCTCCCCCAAGCGAGTTGGTGTCTTCGTTGTCGGAGAATATCTCCTTTTCTACTGCTTCTGCCTGTTCGCTTTCAGTTCGTTTTTGTTCTGTCTCCGCACTCGGCACTGCTTTATCAGGCACTGGTACTTTCAGCGCTTCAACTTCCTCATCTGTGGGACACAACACCTTCTTTGTGTGACTGGCGTGAATCCAGTTGGGAACCCCCGCACACTTTACAGCGGTAGTTGTCGTCAGGATCACTTGGAAAGGGCCTTTCCAACGGGGTTCCAGACACGATTTTCTCACGTGCTTCTTTATCACGACCCAGTCACCTGCTTTCAGTGCGTGTCCTGGACCTTGGATCGGTGGCAAGGTGGTCGCTTCCACCTGGTGAGAGAAAGAGCGAACCACGTCAGCCAGTCCTTTGCAGTAGTCTAACACCATATCATCTGTAATATTCAAAAGCATGTTTGCGGGAACTGCAGGAAGTCTCATAGCTCTGCCCATGAGAATTTCATGCGGAGACAATCCAGTCTTTCTATCAGGAGTGTTTCTCATTGACATTAGCACTAAGGGCAATGCGTCAGGCCATTTCAAATTTGTCGATGCACATATTTTTGCCATTCTCGATTTCAGCGTACCATTCATCTGCTCCACCAGTCCTGAGGCTTCAGGGCGATAGCTACAGTGTAGCTTTTGCTCAATGTTCAGTGCTTCGCAAAGTAACTTCATCACCTCATTATTGAAGTGACTTCCCCTATCTGATTCTAAAGAGATCGGAAATCCGAAACGTGGTATCAACTCCCTCAACAATAGCTGGGCAACTGTAAGGCTGTCGTTTCTACGTGTAGGGTATGCCTCAATCCAGTGACTAAAAATGCACACAATCACCAACACATATTTCAGACCCACATGCACAGGCATCTCAATGAAGTCCATCTGCATTCGGCTAAAAGGACCGCTTGCCCTACCAATGTGACTCGCGCTCACAACTGTTCCCTTTCCTGGGTTCATCTGCTGGCAAGTGACACATCGATGGCAAACTGCTTCTGCAGCTTGGCGAAATCTGGGGTTAAACCAATCAGTTTTGAACAATCTTATCATGGCATCTCTCCCTAGGTGAGCTTGCCCATGATAGAACCGCGCAAGCTGTGATAAGAGACTATTTGGCAAAACAAATTTTCCCTCATGTGAAACCCATAACTCATCTTGTCTCTTTATGCATTGTGATTTGACCCAGGAATCTCTTTCATCCTCCCCGACATTATTCTGTAGTGCTTTCAGTTCCTCTATTGTATCTACAACCTTCAAGGCAAATGCTTCAGCTGGTTCGAGTTCTGGCTCATTTATCGTATTCCAATCATCCCTTAGTAATATACAGTTCAAGGCACAAAATCTTGCGACTTGATCTGCATATGCATTTCCCAGAGACACATAGTCCTGTCCTTTCGTGTGAGCACTGCACTTTACCACTGCAACTTCAGCTGGCACTTGAATGGCATGTAACAATTCCCTTATCCTCTCCCCGTTCTTCACTGGGGATCCTGAAGAAGTCAGGAAACCTCTCTGTGACCATAGTTGTCCAAAGTCATGCACAATCCCAAACCCGTATTGACTATCAGTGTAAATGGTGACTTTCATCAATGCAGACAGTTGACATGCTCTTGTAAGGGCTACAAGTTCTGCTACTTGTGCAGAATAGACTCCTTGAAGCCATCCCGCTTCCAAGACCCCTGTTACAGTACATACAGCATATCCTGCTTTCAAAATCCCCATCCCATCCCTTAGACATGAACCATCAACAAAAAGAATTTGGTCATTTACATCAAGCTTAGTATCCTTGATGTCCGGTCGGGGTTTTGTGCAAAATTCAGTCACCTGAAGGCAGTCATGCTCGACGTCTTCAGCGTTCTCAATTTCAGCATTTTCTCCAGGAAGCAAGGTTGCTGGATTCAACGTAGTGCACCTTTTCAGCTGCACATTCGGTGAGCCCAGAATTATCGTTTCATACCTTGTAAGTCTTGCTCCTGTCATGTGCTGCGTTCGGGAGCGGGTCAAAAGTATCTCAACTGAGTGAGGGACCATGACTGTTACTGGGTGTCCCATCACTATTCCTTCACTCTGAGTGAGGCTGATACCAACTGCTGCTACGGCGCGCAAACACCCTGGGAGTGCTGCTGCGACCGGATCCAAAGTAGCTGAAAAATATGCTACTGGTCTGTTTACGCCACCATGGGCTTGGGTCAAGACAGACAAAGAACATGCATCACGTTCATGACAAAACAATGTGAAAGGCTTTGTGTAATCAGGCATACCTAAAGCTGGAGCCCTGCACATGCATTCTTTCAGTTCAACAAAAGCATCCATCTCATCTCCTTTCAGTTCAATTTCATCCAAGGCATCCTTTTGGGTCAATTTCAGTAGGGGCTTCGCTAGAGACGAGAAGTTGGGAATCCACTGGCGACAATATCCCACCATTCCCAAAAATTTTCTCACCTCCTTCCTTGTCTTTGGTGGACTCATCTGAAGTATGCTTGTAATTCTTTCCTTCATTATTTTCCGTGACCCTTTCTCTATTTGGTGACCCAAATATTTCACTTTCTTCTGACAGAACTGTAATTTAGAAGGAGACACCTTATGTCCATTCCTTCCCAAATGGTTCAACAGAGCAATGGTATTGGCTGTGCAGTCACTTTCTGTTTTGGATGCAACCAGTAAGTCATCAATGTACTGTACTAGAATTGATTCGAATGGCAACTCTAACTCTTCCAAATCTTTCTTTAGAACCTGATTGAATATTGACGGTGACTCAGAAAACCCTTGAGGGATTCGACACCAACTGTATACTCTGTCTAGGAATTTGAAGCAAAAGAGGAATTGGCTGTCCTCATGAAGAGGCACAGAAAAGAATGCTTGTGACAAATCGATGACTGAGAACCATTCAGCATCGCAAGGGACTTGAAACATTATCACAGCTGGATTCGGTACGACAGGGCAGCACTTTATTATGATGTCATTTATTTTCCTCAAATCCTGCACGAGTCGGACTTTCCCACTTGGCTTTATTAGTCCCATTATTGGTGAATTACATGGACTGCTTAGCACTTCTTTCAGTACCCCCTGCTTTACAAATTCGTCAATGAGTTGGGCAACTTTCATGAGGGTGTCTTGTGGCATGTGGTATTGTGGGGTCTGGGGAAAGATCGCATTGGGTTTTACCATCACTTTTACTGGTTCCACTCCTTTCATCAATCCCACCTCTTTCCCTGTCATGTCCCACACTTCCTTTCCGTCTGCCTCCCGTAATTCAGCTGGAATATCTTCTTCAGTTATCATCGGGAAAAGGCAAATCAGAGGATACTCTTCATCGACCGTTTCCATTTCATCCCCCTCTACACTATCCTCTTCCTCCCCATCATTGCTCGTTTCTATTGTTATTCCTTCGTTTGAACACATTATCGAACAACCCAATTTACACAGTAGGTCTCTTCCTAACAGTGCTATCGGGCTTGAGTCACACACCACAAACTGATGTACCCCTTGATAGTTACCGATGCTGACTGGAACCGGATCTGTTATCGGGTTCGTCAGATGTCTGTTTGCTACTCCCACCACTTGAACTGTCCTCCCTGAGAGTGGCAAATTTGGTACTTCACTGCTCTTAACTGTTGAACGTGTGGCTCCCGTGTCAACCAAGAATGAGACACGATGCCCCATTACCCTTCCCTCTACGTACGGACCCCTTTGATCAACTTCCAAGGATGCCGCAAGCACACAGTCTCCTTCTTCTCCTGAACTTTCACTCTCCCATACGTTATTTATTCCACTCTCACTGTGTTAGGGGAACTGTTGTACGGTGCCATTTGTACTCATTACCTGACCCGTTACCTGTGGAGGAACCATCACTTGCTGCTGACTCATTGGTGCCAAGGGTATTTGCATTTGCTGATTAGGTACCATAGGTAACTGCTGTTGCATCGGCTGCATTTGCGTCATCTGCATACGAGGCATCTGCATCTGCTGCGGCTGCATAGGTTGCAATCCCTGCAATTGATTTACAGTCTGAAAATTTGCGTTTGGACCTCTCATTTTCGGTCCTCTCATTGTCTGTAATGCATTAACATCATTGTTTTGCTGACCAACACCTACACCTGCACCTGCACCTGCACCTACACCTGCACCTTCCTGCACCACCATCGGGCACTCGCGTTTCCAATGACCGACGATCCCGCACACATGACACGGCATCACCTTCTTCATTGCCTGTACACCCGTCACAACAGTGTTCAAATCCGGACCATTATTCACAAAACCTCCTCTGCCTCTGCCTCTGGCCTGTGGTTGAAACGCCATGTTTCCCTGCAACTGCAACAGTGGTTGTGGTACCTGCTGTTGGAACCCTTGCATCCCTTGCAAGCCTTGCAGACCTTGCAAACCTTGGAAACCTGTTTGAGCTGCCTTAAGCTGCTTCATCATCACCTTCTCTTTCAGCCTTTTCTGTTTCACTTCAATTTCGTCGCTACAGTATTTCGCATAAGTCAAGACCTCATCAATCAGTTTCGACTGCCAACAAATCAAATGCGACTTTATCATCTGACTTATCTCTGGCCTCAGCCCTTTCACAAATCTGAAAACAAAATGGAGCATGTCCTTAGCCTCTATTGTTTCCGTGCCACTGTAGTTCTTGAACGCCTTCAACAACCTCTCATAGTAACTATGAATCGATTCTTTAGTCTCTTGGGCAGTTCGGTCAGTCTTCTGCCAATCCACGTTTTTCGCGGGTACCTTCGTTTTCAAATGCTCAATCACCTTATAGTACAAGCTCATCACCATAGGTGATGGTGCGCCCGTTTCCCTGTGTCTCTCCGGTTCACTTGTCGGCCAACCTACAGCTCTTTTGCAATCCTCCCACAAATCTGCCGGAACCACAATCTCAAACAGAGTGTTCAGGTCTTCCCAGAGACATTTTGCAAGTTTCACAAACCTATCAGTCTGTTGGTACCATTCAATTGGTTTCTCTCTCAGTTTGGGAAAATCGTCCGTAAAGGACTGAATGTCGCTTCTATGCCATGGTACATGTACTAATTTTCCTCCTGCTGTCTCCCTCATTGGTAACATTGTTACTGTATCACTACTCTGCGGTCTTTTCTCATTGTGTTCTGTAGCACTGTCCCTCCTCTTTTCCTTCCTCTTTACCCATCTGCTTTCCCATTTGTCTAGGCACCTCCACACTTGTGCACTCTGCAACAATTCTTTAAGGTGTGTCTTCATGCCTGCTGACCTCATGTGTTCAAAATCTGTTGTCCCAAAATCTAACCTGTAGCTCCTGCTCAAGTGCTTCGTCTTGTCTATGTCAACCCCGTTTCTGTCAGCTGCTTCTTGCAAGCTCTTATGTATCTTGTTCACTTCCTTCGTAATTCTGGGACATAGATACCTCAGCTCTTCTTCCGTGTAGGACTCTAACCTGTTCACACCCATAGTCCCTTCCACCAATTCTTGTGCTTCCATGTTCAACCTGACCCTATTCATATAGTCTTCTCCTTTCCCACTAGCTGGACTTTGTGTGGAATTCAGACTGTTGAACCACTGGGTCAACTGTTGCGCATTCACCCCCATCAGGGTAGCGTTCACATCAACTGCCATCGATGGCTGCGGCAGCTTTTCAGTGTTCGATGTGAGAGGTATTATCAGTGGGGGGCTCGACCTCACCAGTGTTGACTGAGCACATATGGGACTAAACTCCATCAAGGACCCAGACCCAGTTGGCTGAGCCGCTATCGGAGTTATCCCTGGAGTGTTTTCTATGCACCTTCTTTCTGTCCCACTCTGCAGCATTGATCCCTGACTGTTCAGACCCGAATTAGGCTGACTATACAGAGGTACCGCTGGACCTACGGTAATGGGTAAGGATATCGCGTCTGGGTTCTGTCCGTTCCCCATGTTCTGTGGCATGTTCATTCCCACACCATGGGTCATCATTGTTGGCATGCCCATCTGGCTCCCCGTCATTTGAGCATATGCGTTTCCTCCCTGCATCTGCTTTTGAGGCATCAAAAACTGAGTTGATTCAGCTTGTGCCATGGTTTGGTTACAACCATTCTGTACTCCCCTTACGGTTGGATCTAGAATCATTCCTGCACTGTTATCACTGTTGCAGTACCCTGGCATCTGCGGCTGATAATTTTCTGCTGGTTTCAACACGGGCACATCTGGATATATTCTCCTAACCTGCGGTATCTGCGGGGTGAACAGCAGACTCGGGTCCTTTGATCCTGATGACGCTCCTGGACTCTGTGTTTCACTGTTCTGTACCGGTGCTGGAGGGGCAGAACTGGTACTTGGACCTTGTCCATTCTCTGCATAAGGCAGTGGACGGTCGTTCAGCAATTGCATTATCAACTCCTCATCCTCTAACTCCTCTTCTCTTCTCAACTTTTCCTCGTCCTCTCTATCCTTGGAACACTTTCTGTCTGTCTTACAGGTAGCTTTCTTCCCTGTCTCTTCTCCTTCCTTAGTAATTGCGGGGAACAATTTTATCCCCTGCAATACATCTGACCTCCACACCTTCTGTGCATTATCCCACCTAGCATCCGCTAGTGTCTTTTCTACCTTCCTCATTCTGGTCTCGAACTTCTTTTGCTGTTGCTGTCTGGCCATTAGTTCCCAAATTGCTAGAGCCTCAAACTGTGCTGGCCTTGGAGGCACCTTCATGTCGTACATCGTGAATCTCAAATTCTCTAAAATCTTTATATTGAATGTCCCGTATATCGGGAACGCTACGCTCCCATGTTTCTCTGTCAACTTGTGCCATTGCTTTAGCCAAAGACACGGAGCTACCCCCTTTTCTTCCATTACAATGTAAGCTGGTGTACCCTCGGGCGGCGTCTCTTCTCCTACGCTCGCTTTAATGTAAGACTCCCCCTTCATCGCACTCCTAAACGCTTTAAGGAATTTCATTTTATCGTCTTTTATTTCACAAAGTTTATAACCAATATTTGACTTCAATTCCACAAAACTTTAATCAATAGGTAACTTTAATTGCACAAAATTTGTAATCAATAGGTGACTTTAATTCCCGGAATACTCTTCACCTGCCTTTCCCCTTTCAATCGAGTCCCACGGACTGCGTCCAATCCGTGCGCGACCCGTCTCACCCACCAACCTATCTCAGCGCGGCTCTTAGTGACGTCACACTCTCACACACTGCGGCTGACAAAGCCTCGCGGCTAGTCTTCCTTCACTCACCTCTTTTCGTAACAACTTCTTGCATATATTGCGAGCTACCAAAAATAAAACAGATCTGTCGGTTTACTACAGGAAGGGTAACACAGTCGCTTCAGGACCTTAGGGACTTTTCACCAGCCTCGACCACTATTCGATCTCTTTCACCAGCCTCGGCCGCTATTCGGTCTTTCTCAGTCCCCACATTCGCAAGCAACTCTGACCCGCAGACCTACTCTCAACTTGTCAATGATCTGTTCTAGTGCACTTAGAATCTTGTCAAAGCCCGAAGTCGAAGTTTCTTTCACTCCCTAACACACGTAGCCGACTTGTTGACCACGCCCGATCAACCTACTAAACCGCCCAGACCACAACATGGATCAACATACTCCGGAGTCTCTTGACCTCGCAGGGCCCGTCTCAACAACAACAACCACGTGGACCTTTTTATGCACAAAGCGCCACACGCACATGAAGTTCGACGACTTCCCTACTCTCACACTCGGAGCCGCACCTCCGCTATCTCTATGAAGTTCGACGACTTCTCTACTTCTACACCCGGAGTCGCACCTCCGCTATCCTTAAAAGAAAATCCTCGCAACCTTTTCACACACCCTGCGGCAATAAGCTGTGCAAGCGCAAAACCCTAACTTCACTCATACCATCACTAGTACCGCCAGCGCTGATTCCACACCTCCGTTCTCTCCATCCGCAAGCTCCGAGATCCCGGGAAAGTCGCGGTGGACCTAGCCCATCATCATTCTGTCAATCGTTTTATCCAAGAAAATCTAATTCAGCCTTTCGAATGGGGTCTCAAAATGCGTAACCGTTAATTCGACACCATGTACTTTAATAGTACAGGGTCCCAAAAGACGTAACCATCCTCTGCTACCATCTACTGATAGAGCGGAACGTGGTAACAAATTTACCTGCGTTCGGACGCTCTTTAGGCCGATGAATCTTTTGACTAAGTGGGAGCTCTCTGTACTCTTAATCGATCAATCTCATCAAATCAATAATCAATAACGAACATAAGCAACCCCTTGAACGACATAACACTTTACAATTAATCCAGAATACATTTCGGCGAACCCTGACCTTTCAGTCAGGAATAACCACACCAGTTTATTGCAAAGTTAGTGAATTTATTTCCCTATATTAACAAAGCTAGCACAATGTAAATGTTTCTCAACACCAAATGATAAACATATATGAACATTAATAGCTGTCCATAACGTCGAAACAAGTGTAATCTATGAAGCATTTGAATCACAAGGCATTCGATAGTAGCAATGCAAAGCACTAAGACGATAATCTGTAATGAACTAATGGCATACATTTAGTCAGCATAACAAGATCTCAAATTGCATCGTGCAACATATGGAATCCTCGCCTAACCTCAAATTAACATCGGCATGTGGGACTTCATGCAAAAACAATTTAGCAACATTAATTTAGAAAACTCCTAACTAGGGCTCTTATCAAAATCAGCAGTTGGTTACCTAAAAGAAACACAATGCAATTTTACAATTTCTTCTCATATTTACCAATTACGATCAGCATACAAGGAAGTCTTCGTCTCACAGGTACCGTTCTTCGGTCAGCATGGGTACCGTTTTCTCGATCAGCATAGGACGGGGCAAAGGGGCAGGGGTGAACGGGGCAAATGCCTCACGGCGGCAAGGTAAACTATTACTTCATGCAAAGGGATCAAATCAAAGTTATAGTCTCTAGGGCAAGAATCATTTAAAGTCTCTTTCTCTCGATTGGAGAAAGAATCAAAGTCTCTCAAAATGGCGTCGCAACAAAGTGGGCCATAATAGCTGCGAAATCAAAATGTTCGTAATCGCGGGCAAATGGCTACCTTCTTCTCGTGCACCTGATTTTTATAGACAACAGTTCAAGTCCTGTAGGGTCTCCATTGGAGGGTTCATAGGTTAGCTTCAAATTGACCAATCAAAAACGACAGTTCTCAAGCTTTTACTTAAGCATACATTATCCTTGGAGATGGGTACGCAAATCGCAACATTGTTTCCCAATTAGCTTACTCTCAGAGCCTCCATTGTCCGCACCTGCAAGTCGACCTTGAATTAAAGAGAAAATATGCCAGGCTGGCACTAACTTTAAGATAAGCATGTGAACAGTTTCTGTGGAAAAGTACAGCTTCAAGCAAAAATACACGTTTATTAGCACAGCGGAAAAATACGAGCATCTAAACCGTGAGACCAGGCAACTAGGCCAAAGCCTCCGCTAAAGTAATGCTAAGCTAAAACATTTCAAACAAGCAAATCGTAGCACACGTTTATGATTATGTCGGATTAGTGCAATTCTAATACACCACGTTATATAAAGCACGCGTATAAATGATGGCAAACTACTCTGAGGGCACATTTTGTCCCCGTACAATCTTAATTAGTTCGGTTAATGTCACACATGATTATTTCAGCACTACGTTTAAGCGTTAAAAAATCAAAACCTTCATTTTCTGCTTCATCACACGTGCCACGCTCGCGTGAGGCATATGCCACAACTCTTGTGACATATGCCACAGCAAGTCAAAGTTTTCTGACATGCTCTTTTGTGAATAATTGCAGATAGTGTTAGTGTGTGTGTTCCAAAGGGCTCTTTTTCTGTTAGGTAAACTAAATAAAGGAAAAAAATAAAAAAAGTGCTTTTTACACTTCAGAAACAAATAACCCTTACTCGCTTTCACCCTGGTACTAGCCCCATGCATTTATTTTTACTATACAAGCTTCCTCTATCTCTCATTCCACAGATTAAGGGATTTCTTTCACTGCAAACCTTGCTCCCCCTTCAACATGCCACAGCATGACACACATTTCTAGCACGCACTGCCATGACTAAAAAGGCCACACATCTTCCAGACAGTGATAGGGGTTGATTTACAATGGGACCTCTTTCATTTGGCTAACATAAAAAAAAAAAAAAAAAAAAAAAACGATTTTTCTCCAGGTGAGGTTTGAAAAGGGATACAAACCCATACTGCTATCCACTAAACCAAGCACTATCAAAGTAATTATGCCTGGCAAAAGGCCTTGTAATCAGAGAGAAAGTGAGGATGTCCTTCTTTTATGTCCATGGCACTTTTTTAGCTTACATGCCACAAATTCAAAGTTGCTTTTCACACTTCAGAAACAAATAACCCTTACTCTCTTTCACCCTGGTACTAGCCCCATGCATTTATCTTTACTATACAAGCTTCCTTTATCTTTCATTCCACAGATTAAGGGATTTCTTTCACTGCAAACCTTGCTCCCCCTTCTACATGCCACAGCATGTCACACATTTCTAGCATGCACTGCCATGACTAAATAGGCCACAAATCGTACAAACAGTGCCAGGGGGTGATTTACAATTGGGACCTCTTTCATTTGGCTAACATTAAAAAATATATATATATACAACTTCAAAAACGATTTTTCTCCAGGTGAGGTTTGAACCCTGGTCAAAAAGGAACCCTAACCTATGCTGCTACCCACTAAACAAAGCACTGTCATGATACTTTTATGACAAGACCAGTGGCTGCTATTATGCTTTCTTTTCCTGCTGTAGTACAATCGCAGCCAAGAGAAACACACCAATCCCAGGTGCTTGCGAAACACGCAGCCAATGGGAGTTAAGAGTAATAACGTTAACCGATCAGAATATTATATCACATAAGATATACCAATCCTGACTACAGACAGCCCTCTTTTCTTGCTGCTCGCAGTCAAGATAAGTATATCTTTCCTTGCTCCGTACTTTTTGATAATTTTATTGTAATTTTATTGTATTTACATGTGGTTTTACTACTTTGTGTGTAACTATTACTTTTGTTAACGTTAACGTTAACGTTGTAAACGCGCACGTTTCTATCTCTTCGGCTACATTTAGCCTTTATCTCTCACGCGCGGAGAGAATTCCCCATTTACACCTCAATCAGCTTGCGTCGCCGTGAATGTTCTTTTTTGAGCGCCGGCTGACACGAGCTTCAAACGCTCATTCTTGGCATTCCGGAGCGCATTCCTTCTGAAGCGCTCGTCTTATTTCGGTCGCCTGCAGCGTTTTTCAACACGTTTTCAACACGTTTCCTCAGAGCTCTTCTCTGCCCCTCGACGACTGCTCTATTTACCTTGCAGTGAAGCTGGGCCTCGGATTACAGCTTTTTATCACCTTTCTTCCTGGTGAGTCACACGCCTCTTAGTTTCAAAGCCTGCCCTTCTTAGTTAACCCCTTACTTACCAGTTTTTTGCCTCTTCTTTCTAGCAAAATGGATTTTTCAGATTTCTTCACAGAAAATGATAATTCTGAAGAGAATTTTTCCTATAATCTAAATAACTTTATTCAATCTTCAGTTAAAAAAGCAGTTTCTGCTTCTATGGGAAAGATTTCACAGGTTTTTGCCAGGGCTGGTAGAGGAAGAAGCCTCTCCACCGGCCGGTCCTTCAGGAACCAAGGCTTCAGAGGCTCCTATAATTACCATCAGCAACAGCAACAGGACTTTCGTCCACAATTCTACCCCCAGCGTTCCAGAGGGTTCAGAGGAAGGAACCAACGCAGGTCCTATAACAATTCAGGTAAGCCAACCCTCTGGCCATCTTTCTATAGGGGGTCATCTAAAAATGTTTCTTCACAAATGGAAAGAAATTACCTCAGACCCCTGGGTTCTCAATACTGTCAAAGGCTATTTAATAGAACTTTACGAAACTCCCTTTCAACCGTCCCCCTTCCTCCCCTCCGATTTTCAGAAGAAATGTCAAATCTTATCACGACAGAAATCCAAGATCTCCTTCAAAAACGTGCTATCCAACCAGCTCGTCCCCTTCTCTCAGGCTTCATAAGCCCCCTCTTTCTAGTAATCAGAAAAAACAAGAAAATAAGACCGGTCATCAATCTCAGGCAATTCAATCAGTTCATTGTTTACAGACACTATAAGATGGAAACGATTCTCCATATAAGAGATTCGCTTCTCCTCAACGACTGGATGGTCCGTCTAGATCTTCAAGATGCTTACTTAACAGTACCTATACATCACTCTCACAGAAAGTTTCTTCAATTCCAATGGAACTATCACACCTATCAGTTTACTTGCCTACCCTTCCACCTTTCATCGGCCCCCTGGTGCTTCACCAAGTTAATGAAACCTATTGTAGCTCTTCTCCGATCTCAGGGATTCAGACTGATAATCTATCTGGACAATATACTTCTAATGCATCAAGACATTTCTACACTCCGGTCTCAACTCTCTTTCACAATCTCACTCCTTTCAGATCTAGGCTTTCTAATCAACAACGAGAAATCAATGTTTACCCCGACACAGACAATGGAATTCTCAGAATTCCTAATCAATTCCTCTCAAGGCCTCCTACAACTCCCGACCTCAAAAATAAAAAGTATCAAATCCGAGATAACCCTATCTTTACAGCAGACTTCTCTCCCCCTCAGGTCTCTTGCAAGGATTGTAGGTCTTCTTTCTTCTTCGATTCAGGCAATTTTCCCAGGCCCCGAATACACTATCGGGCGCTCCAAAGATTGAAAACACCTGCGCAAAGGACTTGCTTATTCAGATTTCATCCCCCTCGACCTGGAATCCCGTACAGAACTCCAATGGTGGCTCGATCATCTCAAAGCCTGGAATGGCAGGATCATCTTTGCCTCAGCCCCAGATATTGTATTAGAATCCGACGCAAGTCTAACAGGCTGGGGCGCAAGGTGTGGACAGATATCCACTGGAGGCACATGGTCTCGACAGCAGTGTTCATCGCACATCAACTATTTAGAGATGCTTGCAGGCTCCTTTGCAATAAAAACCTTCACCAAAAACAGAGTCTCTTGTTCCGTACTCCTTCGTATGGACAATCTCACAGCGGTAAAATACATCAATCACCTTGGCGGTACCAAGTCCAAACCCCTAGCAGAACTAGCAAAAAACGTCTGGGAATTCTGTCTTCATCGAAAAATTTCAGTTCAAGCAGAATACTTGCCACGTTCTTTCAACTCAGTTGCAGACTGGTATTCTTGCCATCTTTCCGATTACAGCGACTGGAAGCTTCACTCTTCAGTCTTCAACTCTATTCATCGCAAATGGGGTCCCTTCCACATAGATCTCTTTGCATCCCGTTTGAATGCTCAACTTCCTTGTTTCTTCAGCTGGAGACCAGATCCTCACGCCTTGGTGACCGATGCATTTCTTCAACAATGGCATCGTGCAATAAACTTCGCATTCCCTCCTTTTATCATGATAAACAGAGTCCTCACCCATCTTCGGCGTCAAAAAGCCACACTAGTTTTAGTAGTCCCGGTGTGGCAAGCCCAAGTGTGGTATCCCACTCTCCTAGAATTAGCCATTGACTTCCCTGTGCTTCTGCCCTCCTTTCCCTCCCTCCTTCTCAATCCACAAGGTCTCTCTCACGACCTCATTCTCAACAAAACCCTTCTCCTATCCGCCTGGAAAGTTTCAGGTCTTCCTCATCTTATCCAGGAATTTCACTTGAGGCTTAAACCTACATCAACAATTCCTGGTCTCCAGGCACTTCCAAGGCTTACAAATCAGCTTGGTCCATCTGGTCTAGCTGGTGTTTGGGAAAAGCATGTGATCCCTTTTCAGCAGATCTAACTCTAATAGCTAATTTTCTTGCTTCTCAAGCTAGCGCCGGCAAACCATACAGAACCATCAGTCTATATAGATCAGCTATATCTCTACATCACCCGTTTATAAACGGAAAACCCGTAGGAGAACATCCTATCATTTGTCATCTTTTAAATGGAGTAAAATTCTCCAATCCCCCAATTCCCAAATACTCCACTTTATGGGACGTGAACCTCGTTCTACAAATGTTTGTTTCATGGCAGGATAATGACTCTTTATCTTTGAAAATGCTTTCGACTAAGCTAACAATGTTACTTTGTCTTGTGTCTATCAAACGTCTGTCTGATGTCAAAGCCCTAGATATCTCGGCTCGTCATTTCACACCTACTGGTGTTCTGTTCAATGTTTCTCGTCGTACCAAAGCCAACATTACTTCTGTTTTCTATCCATTTTTTCCAAATCACCCGAAACTTTGTGTGGGAAACTGTTTAAAAGTTTATGAACAGAAAACGGCCGATCTTAGAACATCTTCCGCTTCCCAACTCTTAATTTCCTTCAGGAAACCCCATAAACGTGTATCTTCCCCTACCTTGGCTCGTTGGATCAAATGGGTGATGTCCCTAGCGGGTATTGATACCTCAAAATTTGGTGCCCATTCTGCGAGAGGGGCCATGGTGTCAAAAGCCTTTTGGGCTGGTTCACGCTTGGAAGATATTCTAAGATCAGCAGATTGGTCAAATGATTCTACCTTTCGCACATTTTATTGTAAACCTGTTAGTACAGCAACTTCTGTAGTAGTTAACATGCTTTAAACAAGCATAATAGGAGCCTCCGGTCTTGTCATAAAATATCGATTTTCCAAGTATTTTATGATGGAAAGTCTTAATTTTATTAAAGACAAGGAAGCGAGTATTATCCCACCGCTTCTTGCACTAATGTTGTTCTTTCCCACCCCTTCTAGTTACTACCAACGCTCCAGCATCCGCTTCAAACTAATTCAACGGAGGCCGATTCTCCTCGCAGTACCCATTTACCGCAATTTCCATTGAACTCGGATTCCTGCATCCATCATCCCGTCAAGCCATCCTACTCTCCTAACCTGGACAGAATTCAAGACTTTTTTGCTCTAATCCTGGCAATATGCTTAATTTGTTGTATTGTACCTTTATTCAAAACCTTTTCTTGACTGTCTCGCAACTGAAAAGAGGGCTGCCTGCAGTCAGGATTGGTATATCTTACGTGATATAATATTCTGATTGGTTAACGTTATTACTCTTAAATCCCATTGGCTGCGTGTTTCGCAAGCCCCTGGGATTGGTGTGTTTCTCTTGGCTGCTATTAAAATAAAGCAGGAAAAGAAAGCATAATACTCGCCTCCATGTCTTTAATAAAATTAAGACTTTCCATCATAAAATACTTGGAAAATCTACATTATAGTTGGCAAAAGGCCTTGTAATCAGAGATAAAGTGAGGATGTCCTTCTTTTATGTCCATGGCGATTTGTTAGCTTACATGCCCAAATTCAAAGTTGCTTTTCACACTTCAGAATCAAATAACCCTTACTCTCTTTCACCCTGGTACTAGCCCCATGCATTTATCTTTACTATACAAGCTTCCTCTATCTCTCATTCCACAGATTAAGGGATTTTATTACAAACACAGAGGCTCCTATTATGCTATCTTCTCTTGCTTTAATTTGAATAGCTGCCAAGAAAAAACTACAACACACAGCAAAACCTAGCTGGGAAACGACTCAAAATATGTCATACAGAAACAACCAGTCAGAATAACAGGTGAGTATAAACATCTTGACTGAGAGCAACAAGTCCTCTTTTCCTGCTGCTCGCAGTCAAGATAAGTACTATCTTTCTTGTTCATGTTATTATGTAGATTTGGTACGCTTATATTGCTGTTTTATTACATTTTTACTTTTATCATAATGTATGGCTTAAACGCTTGTTCTGCATTCTTCTGTGCGCTCGTTTCACTCTATTTTTGGCCTTTTCCTGGCACTTGATTAACTCTATTTTTAGCTTTTCCTGGCATTCTAAAGCGAACGCTCGTGGTGCGCGGTGGTGCAGCGGCAGCGTTTTGACAGCTCAACGCTTGCCGGCACAGCACGTCGGAGTTCAGCTGTTTCTCCTCAGCTCTCCCCACCGCGGTCACGCTTTATCAAGTGCTACCACTATTAACACCTGTTTTTCCTTCTAAGCGGTGAGCTTTTTCCTTTTCCTTCGCCTGAGGGGATCAGCTGTTTTCTTCAGCTGTTCTCCCTCCTCGGTCACGCTTTGTCAAGCACGACCGTATCAACATTGCAAAGCCTTTCTTCTTCGTTTTTACTGCCCGGCTGACATATTTTTTCCCCTTGTTCAGTCTTAACCTGCTTCTATATCGAAGATAGTTTAACCCTTCATCTATTTACCCCACATTTTACATTATTACTTAAATAATTTTTTTCTTTACAAGTTTCCATTTTACTCATAATGGAAAAAAATTCTGAAGATGAAGAGGCTCAACAGTTTAAGGAGGATTTAGATTCCTTTATTCAGGACTCTGTTCAGAAGGCGGTTTCCAACTCAATTTCTGATTTTTCTAAGACATTTGAAGCCTCTGTCAAAAAACTGTTGTCTTTGGATTCCACATCTACCCCTTCCAAGTCCAAGAAAAGAAAGGCAGACAATATCGCCATTAACTCTGACTCTCCGTTAAAAAATGTTTCTAACCAACCGTCCACTTCCTCCAATGCCACCTTCCCCATTCAAATCACTAACCTGGGAGATACAGACGACGACATGGGTGATACTGACACGGATAAGGATGATCCAGACATAATGATCTGGTCAGGGCCTGTGGAGAAGAGGCGTAAAACTTCTCTAAACTTATTGGGAGAGTCATCTAAATCAAACGAAAATAATAATTCTTTATTGGATTTTGCAGGTCAACCGATGTTTGATCCGTCGCTTATCCGTCACTCTAACTCCACCGAATTGACTCCCTGTGATCATGTGGCAGCATATGTTTCAAGAAATTTACGGCAACCTTTGGATAAGTTAGTGCGTAATAGACTCAAATTGGAATGCCCCAGACCCTCCCTCCCCAACAATATTACAGCCACTCCTGTTATTGATCCCAACATGCTGATGTTCTTTACCAGATTTGGAAAAGATCCCAAGAAAGGGGTAGACAGGGCCTGGACCAATTGCCAGGACAGGTTGCTGGATCTCTCTGGTCCTCTCATGAGAATTTTGGATTTGGCTGAAGAAGCCAGAATGGAGGGCAAGAAATTTGACCCGGTCATCCGTTCTAATTGGGCCCAAAGGGCGATTTGCCTCCTTGGCAACACAAACGCCTCTATGGCGCAGGAAAGACGCAAAAGCCTTTTACTGAAGATTGATCCTAAACTCAACAGTCTCGCCTCCAAAGAGATGGGTCCTGAAGCCAACGGCCTGCTGTTTGGGGACTCCTTTATCAAGGAGCTTAGTAAATATGTACAAACTTTTACTTCTATGGACAAAGCGCAGTCTTCCATGCAGAAGATTTTTCATTCATGTGTTTTTGGAAGAGCCGGCAAAGGCAGGAGTCGCTTTGTCGGCCGATACACCCACAGGGGTGCGGTCAACCAGACCAGAGGCTCCACTTCTTATCAACAGAAATTCAAGCCACAGTTCTACCCACAGAGGTATCCTTCCTTCAGACGTGGCTTCAGATCCAGAGGCACACAAAACTCAGGTAAGCGCTCCTATTTGTGGTTCATTGTTGGTGGGAGGCCTGGCAGATTTTAACAGCAGATCCATGGGTTTTGCAGACAGTTTCAGGTTATTGTATAGAACTCTATTCCACTCCAATCCAACATTGTGTTCCAAAACCCTTAATGTTTTCCAAACAACAAGACAGTCTGCTCTCTCACGAGATTCATTCTCTCATTCTCAAGCAAGCAATAGAGCCATGTTCCCCTCACCCTTCAGGGTTCACCAGTACGCTATTTCTAGTTCAAAAAAGGAACAGAAAATTTCGTCCAGTTATAAACCTCAAAATTTTCAACAAATTTGTAGTTTATCACCACTTCAAGATGGAAACTATTCTCCATCTTCGGGATTCGTTATTGACAAACGATTGGATGGTTCGTTTGGACCTACAAGATGCTTATCTCTCCATCCCTATTCATCAGTCCTTCAGAAAATTTCTTCAGTTCCAAAGGAAGGACCAATTTTACCGCTTCACATGTCTTCCTTTTGGTCTTTCTTCAGCTCCTTGGTGTTTCACCAAGGTATTAAAACCAGTGGTAACGCACATGAGAGCGCAAGGGGTCAGGATTATAGTCTACCTAGACGACTTTCTCATTTTACATCAGGACAAATCTTTACTAATACAACACTTAGACAAGTTTGTTTCCCTCCTCCAGAGCCTAGGCTTTCTAATCAAGAGAGACAAATCCGACCTTATTCCGTCCCGTCAAATGGAGTTTTGGGGGTTTCTCATAGATTCCATCAAGGCTACTCTTCAGCTTCCAGCTCAAAAGATTTCCCACATAAAAAAGGAAATACGGTCAGTTCTGAACAAGTCACAACTTACGATCAAAGGTCTAGCCCGGATAATCGGTATTCTAGCCTCATCTATTCAGGCTATATTTCCAGGCCCTCTTCATTATCGAGCGCTTCAGCGATTAAAAATTCGCCATCTTCGCGAAGGTTTCGGATACGAGGATCTAGTCTTGCTAGATCACGAGTCCCGGATTGAACTCCAATGGTGGCTCGACCACCTGGACGCTTGGAATGGCCGGGCAATTTTCTCACACAGCACCAGATCTTGTCTTAGAATCCGATGCAAGTAGGACTGGTTGGGGCGCAAGATGCGCTCAGTTCTCGACTGGAGGTTTATGGTCAAGAGAGGAGTCATCTCTGCACATAAATTGTTTAGAGATTCTTGCAGGTTCCTTTGCGATCCAAACCTTCGCCAAAGATAGGGTAAATTGTTCTATTCTCCTCCGGATGGACAACCTTTCGGCAGTTCGGTATATAAATCACCTGGGAGGTACTCGGTCGAAACCCTTCGCCGAGTTAGCAAAAAGTCTGTGGGAATTTTGTCTTCCAAATCAAATTTCCCTACGAGCGGAATACCTACCGGGAAATATGAACACAATCTCAGATTGGTGCTCCAGGTACCTACAAGACTCCAGCGATTGGTGTCTTCACCCTTCTATCTTCAAGAATCTCTCTTCCAAATTCGGTCCCTTCTCTGTCGATCTCTTTGCCTCTCGTTTGAACTCTCAAATCCCTCAATTCTACAGTTGGTGATCGGACCCTCAAGCGTTGGCTACCAACGCTTTTCAACCGGATTGGTCCAACCAAACGAATTACGCTTTCCCTTCCTTCATTATGATCTCCAGAGTTTTTGCGCAGGTCCGCCGCCAATCCACCAGAATCTTATTGATTACCCCCTTTTGGCAGGGATAGCCCTGGTTCCCTTCAGCTCTCGAATTACTGGTAGACTTCCCTGTTCTTCTTCCTCTCCTTCCCTCTCTTTTGTTGAATCCGCAGGGACAACCTCACGATCTGATACTCAACCATTCACTTCAGCTAGTCACATGGATGGTTTTGGGTCTGCCTGGAGAACCCCAGGAATTTCGCAAGAAGCTGCTAGCTTCATACGTCAGGCCTGGGCCCCTGGCACAACTAAAGCCTACACGTCAGCCTGGTCAGTCTGGTATAGTTGGTGTCTGGTTAGGGGTGCCGATCCCTCTTCAGCGGATGTAGTTCTTATAGTTAATTTCTTAGCCTCCCTGGCAGCCCAGGGCAAAGCATATAGAACGGGGAATATGTACAGGTCCGCGATTTCCGCAGAACATGATCGAGTCAACAACAAGCCAATTGGTGAACATCCTCTAATTTGTCGACTGTTAAAGGGAGTACGTTTGGCCAAACCTCCTTTACCTAAGTATAATTCGATGTGGGATATCAATGTGATCTTACAGTTTCTTCTTTCTCAACAATCTAATTCTTTTCTATCTCTAAAATGTATTTCTGCTAAACTTACCATTCTCCTCTGTCTAGTTTCTCTCAAACGTATTTCTGATGTTAGAGCCTTGGACGTAACTTCTGTACAATATACTCCTCAAGGTTTTTTCTTTCAGGTTCGAAGAAGGACAAAGACTAATCTAATGTCAGTTTTTTACCCGTACTCCCCTGGTCATGCTAATTTATGCGTAGGAACTTATTTGAAAGAATACATATCAAGAGCACAAGATTTGAGAAGGCCTTCCGAAACTCAACTCCTCGTTTCCTTCAGGTCCCCTCACAATCCTGTCTCGTCCACTACCTTGGCCTGTTGGGTGAAATGGATTATGAACTTGGCTGGCATTGACATTTCCCTTTTTGGGGCCCATTCCACTAGGGGAGCTATGGCTTCCAAGGCCTTTTGGGCAGGATTGAGTTTGGTTGACATTCTAAAATCGGCCGATTTGTCAAATGTCTCAACTTTTAGAACTTTTTATTGTAAGCCTGTTTCTCATGTGGCAAATTCAGTGATTTCTATGCTTTGAACTAGCATAATAGGAGCCTCCGTGTTTGTAATAAAATTGAGATTTTCTTAGCTTTAGTGAAAGAAGGTCTTGATTTTATTAAATACACGGAGGCGAGTATTATCCCACCACTTTTGTTCCTTCGTTTAACCCTCCCTTTGTTTCAGCAGGTCCATCTACCTCTACCAACCAGACGTCTTAAAGTTTTTCCTTCACCACATCATGATGCTCCGACTAGCATTCCTTCTTTTATGCAGAAGAGGACTCTACTTCAAGACTTCCATCTTTCCTTTTTGCATCCAGACCTTGATGAAAAGACTGTATATCGTTTTGAAGCTTTATTTTCGATTCTGTTGGCATGTATTATTTTACTTCTGATTGTTCCTTTATTCAGAGTGGATTAACTGCTCTGCAAGAAAAGAGGACTTGTTGCTCTTAGTCAAGATGTTTATACTCACCTGTTATTCTGATTGGTTGTTTCTGTATGACATATTTTGAGTAGTTTCCCAGCTAGGTTTGCTGGGAGTTGTAGTTTTTTCTTGTCTGCTATTCAAATTAAAGCAAGAGAAGATAGCATAATACTCGCCTCCGTGTATTTAATAAAATCAAGACCTTCTTTCACTAAAGCTAAGAAAATCTCCATTTCTTTCACTGCAAACCTTGCTCCCCCTTCTACATGCCACAGCATATCACACATTTCTAGCATGCACTGCCATAACTAAATAGGCCACAAATCATACAGACAGTGCCAGGGGGTGATTTACAATGGGACCTCTTTCATTTGGCTAGCATTAAAAAAAAAAAAAAAACAACTTCAAAAAACAATTTTTCTCCAGGTGAGGTTTGAACACTGGTCAAATGCAATGCTAACCCAAGCTGCTATCTACTAAACCAAGCACTGCTACCACAAACTTTATCACAAGACCGGAGGCTCCTATTATGCGTTTCTTTTCTTACTGTAATAAATAGCAGCAGTCAAGAAATATACTACAATTCCCAGAAGGCAAACGAACAATAGCCAATAGGAATAAAAACGTAGTCAGAACAGTGTACCCCAATCACATGTATACAAGGTTATTATGATGTCACTTGACTGCGAACAGCCCTCTTTTCTTGCTGCTCGCAGTCAAGTTAAGTACCCTTTTATCTTTGTCTGCATAAATTTGATAGTCTTGTAGTTTTATTTTGTTTAATTAATATTTATATATTGCCCGCTCACGCTGTACTAACGCACTGTGTTTCTAACTCATTTCCCCTTTGTTCAGACGACAGGTTGCCACATTCCTTCAGCGCTCGGCGGCCTGCGCGCTTTGTTTACAACTACCGGGTTTTCTCACGCGGCAGTTGGTATCGCGCTTGAGGAAACCCCAGCGCATTACACACTTTCTCTCCCCTGACAGGTTGCCGCATTCCTGCAGCGCTCGGCGGCCCGCGCGCTCAGTTCAATTTGCTGAGCATTCACATCCACTATTCAAGGTTTTGGCTCCCTTACTGGCTTGCTTTTGTCGAGGCTCCACAGCCCTTCATTCTCCTTTGTTTCCTCACAGCTTTTCAGGTTTGGTGACGCCCACAGGTGGAGCTTCAGTGGTTTCTCTTTCCCGGTTGTTAACCCCTGACTTTCCAGTTCTTTTTCATTCCCATCATGGATTCAGACAACTCCCCTTCACATGATGTTGAGGATAACAGGCAGGAACTGTCTGCTTTCATAAAATCCTCTGTCCAACAGGCAGTATCCTCTTCTATGCAGAAAATTTCAAAGAACCTAGAACTTTCATTTTCTGACATGATTTCTAGGTCTATGTCGGCCCAGGCTGCGGGGGAATGCAGTCAGCGCCTTTCTCCCAATAAAAATCCCCCAAAATCCCAAAAATTGGCACAAAAGAAAAGTGAGATTTTCTCACATGTGGCAGAGGACGCGGTTCCTCAAAAGGCTCCCTCCAAGGAGTATAAAAATGTGGACATTGGGAAACCAAGTTTAAAACACAAATCCAAGGCAAAAAATGTTATTGCTCCCTTGATAATATCGTCCATCCCTGATACGGATGACAATCTACTTGACCTGGACTCTGATTCCAATGTGTCTAACAATGGGGATGATGGTTCTTTTTCTCCCCCGCCCCCTAAGAAATCCAAGCCATCCTCCCTCCAAACTTCCAACCTTTTAGACCCTGAGGGTTTCCCGATGTTTGACCCTTCCAATAGCCTTCACCCCAACTCTACTGAGTGGGTTCCTGCAGACCATGTTGCCCAATATGTCCCTGCAAAAATTACTTGTCCCTTAGATAAACAAACTAGAGCGAAATTAAAATCAGAGTGTCCTCGCCCCTCCCTTTCCCGTAATCTCTCAGTTCCTCCCTCTATTGACCAACCCCTCTTGACATTCTTTACGAAATTAGGTAAGGATCCACGCAAAGGAGTGGATAAGGCGTGGGCTTCTTGTCAGGAGAAACTGCTTGATGTTATGGGTCCTCTAACTCATATATTTGACATCGCTGAAGCAGCTAGAATTGACGGCTCGTTCATCAACCCTGAAGAGCTTACCCTATGGGTCCAACGTACCTTTTGCCTTCTAGGCAATGCGAATTCCGCTCTTACGCATGAGAGACGCAAGGGTCTACTCTTGAAACTCGACCCTAAACTAGTCAACCTGGCGACTGTCCAACCCAATGCTCAGACCGACGGTGCTCTATTTGGAGAGTCTTTTATCAAAGACTTAAGTAAATACGTAGCAACTTTTACGTAGCTGGATAAGGCTCAACAATCGCTAAAAAAGATGTTTGCCCAGCGGGTTTTTGCAAGGGCTGGCAGAGGAAGGAACCGCTTTGCTGGCCGTCCATACCACAACCAAGGTTCCAGAGGATACCACAACGCGTCCTACCAAGAGTATAGGCCACAATTTTATCCTCAGAGAGCAAGAGGTTTCCGCTCCAGAGGCTTCAGGAACTCGAGATCCTCTTCCCAACCAAGTAAGTCTTATACTTTCTTCTATTCCTGTAGGAGGGCGTCTCAGTTTTTTCCTACCAAAATGGTCGGAAATCACGGCAGACCCTTGGATTCTCCACACTGTTCAAGGTTATTCCATAGAACTTTATGCAATCCCTATTCAGACTCAGTTACCCCCTCCCACGTTTTTCCTCAGACATGGCATATCTCATTACCTCGGAGGTGCAATCCCTATTTCAAAAACAAGCCATCGCTCTTACCCTTCCCGATCCAACAGGTTTTACCAGCTCAATTTTCCTGGTTCAAAAGAAAAACAAAAAAATGCGGCCTTTGATAAACCTCAAGGGTGTCAACAACTTTGTAGTCTATCATCATTTCAAGATGGAAACCATCCTCCATCTCAGAGATACTCTTCTTCAACAGGATTGGATGGTGCGATCGGATCTTAAAGATGCGTATCTAGTGGTTCCAATCCACCCTCATTTCAGGATGTTTCTCCAATTTCAATGGTCAAACCAGTATTTTCATTTTACCTCTCTACCCTTCGGTCTCTCATCGGCCCCATGGTGTTTCACCAAACTCATGAAACCAGTGGTAGCTTTTCTCAGAGCTCAAGGTGTCAGACTCATCATCTACCTCGACGATATTCTAATAATGAGCCAGTCTCCACAATCCCTTTTGTCTCATCTATCCCTCACGTGCTCCCTCCTTTCAGACCTAGGTTTTATCATAAACAGAGAAAAATCTATCCTAACCCCTTCTCAAATTATAGAATTCTTAGCTTTCCAAATAAATACAATTTCTGCCACTCTTTTGCTTCCCTCTGCAAAGATCAAGACCATAAAGTCGGAAATTCTACAAGTCCTACGCAGTTCTCAGATCTCTCTCAGAACGTTAGCGAGAATTGTGGGTCTCCTCTCCTCTTCAATCCAAGCCACTTTTCCAGGCCCTCTCCACTACAGAGCCCTTCAAAGGTTAAAAATTTGTCACTTAAGGAAAGGCCTCTCATACGCAGATATCATTCCATTAGACGTCGATTCTCGCACAGAACTTCAATGGTGGATAGACCATTTAGAGGCCTGGAACAGAAGGACTATCTTTGCATCAGCCCCAGATCTAGTATTAGAATCAGATGCCGAACCGGCTGGGGGGGCCGATGTGGACCAATCTCGACTGGAGGCACATGGTCGTCAGAGGAGTCCAAAATGCATATCAATTGTTTAGAGATGCTTGCCGGCTCCTTTGCAATCAGAAGCCTTGCAAAAAACATAGTTTGCTGTGCCATTCTCCTCAGAATGGACAACATCTCTGCTGTTCATTATATCAATCACCTTGGGGGCACAAGATCCAAACCTCTGGCGGAACTAGCCAAGGGGTTTGGGGAATTTTGCCTTTTAAACCAAATTTCAGTTCATACAGAGTACCTTCCGGGCTCTAAAAATTCGGTGTCAGACTGGCATTCTCGTCATCTTCGAGATTCAAGCGATTGGAAACTACACACTTCAATTTTCCAGATCATTCAGAACAAATGGGGTCCTCTACAAATCGATCTTTTTGCGTCTCGCCTCAATTCTCAGCTTCCCCAATTCTACAGCTGGCGTCCAGATCCATTGGCCTTGGCATCAGATGCCTTTTTACAGGACTGGTCCCTTTCCCTCAATTACACTTTTCCCCCTTTCCTCATGATCAGCAGGGTGCTGACCCTTATCAGGCATCAACAAGCCTCTTTAATTCTCATAACTCCTTTTTGGCAATCACAAACTTGGTTCCCGGCTCTTCTAGAACTATCAATAGATTTCCCGATTTTGATTCCTTCCTCCCCGGATCTACTGCTCGACCCTCTAGGCTGATCCCATCCTCTCTTCCTGGACAATTTATTAACTCTCTCTGCATGGAAAATCTCGGGCAATCTCAATCTTTCCCAAGCATTTAGACAGAAGCTTCCCAATACATTTCACTGTCCTGGGCCCCAGGCACTAAAAAGGCTTACACGTCAGCCTGGTCTATTTGGCACAGCTGGTGTCTGGGAAAACACATTAACCCCTTTTCAGCGGATTTGATCTTTATAGTCAATTTCCTTGCTGTAGAAGCCAGCAAAGGCAAAGCCTTTCGCACCATTAACCTTTAAAGATCAGCTATATCCTTGAATCATGCCTACGTGAATGGAAAACCAGTGGGAGAACATCCTCTAGTCTGCCGACTTTTGAAGGGAGTAAAGTTTTCTAAGCCTCCTATGCCCAAATACAGTCAATTTTGGTATGTCAATGTTGTTTTAAAATTACTTTTGTCATTGCTTGATAATTACATTCAATGAGACCTTATCAACAGGTTTGCAATAAAATACTTTAAATACATTATTGTTAGACCAGTCTGCACATTTAAGAATATCCTCTAGACGGGAACCAGCCCAAAAAGCTTTGGAAGCCATAGTTCCTCTAGAATAATGAGCCCCAAACATTGAAGTGTCAATACCCAGCAGGGACATAATCCATTTGACCCAACGAGCCAAAGTGACGGCGGAAAAAGGATTATAGGGTTTCTTGAAAGAAATAAGGAGTTGGGATACAGAGGGTGTTCTCAAATCTGCAGTCTTTTGTTCATATATTTTCAAACATTGTCCAACACATAACTTCGGGTGCTGTGGAAAATAAGGATAGAAAACTGAGGTTAAATTAGTTTTGGTTCGACGTACTCCTGTAAATAACACTCCCAAATGGAGTGAATTGGCGGTTGGAAATGTCCTAAGCTTTGACATCAGACAAACGTTTGATAGAAATCAGACATAACAACATTGTTAGCTTAGCGGATAACATTTCCAAAGAAAGCATTAAATTAATATGCTTTAAACTCGCATAATAGGAGCCTCCGGTCTTGACATAAAATGTAGATTTTCCTAGTCTATGATGGAAAGTTTTAATTTTATTAAAAACACGGAGGCGAATATTATCCCACCTCTTGTTTAATATTTTCTCCCTCCCTTTTTCTGGCAACATCATCCGCCAACCAAATTTCCTCCTAATCCTTCATCCTTCGTCTCCAATGCCAGACTTCATTCTGCTTTGTCTACCTCTACAGTTTCATGGTCTACAGTTCCTGGATTTCCAGATCTTCCACATCTCAACGGATTTTTGGACTGTTGGTCTGACCTATTTCCTTTTATTTTGGCGATTTTTATTCTTTGTTCCATTTTTCCTCTATTTAATTCTGTAAAATTTGTTTCGCAAGAAAAGAGGGCTGTTCCCAGTCACGTGATGTCATAATGTAGATTTTCCTAGTATGTTATAACGGAAAGTCTTAATTTTATTAAAGACAGGGAGGTATTATGCTTCTCTAACTTGCTTTAATCAGAATAGCAGCAGTCAGGAACTACAACTCCCATCAGGCATAAAAGAAAAAAGGCCAATGGGAGCAAAATACGTAATCAACAACACACCAATCAAAATATCAGGGAACATGTCATCACTAAGCTTGACTGCGAGCAGCCCTCTTTCTTGATGCGAGAAGGCTATTGAGTACGAGAAAATAACGGTAAAATAGTTAAAATTATTGCAACTGCTAAAGTCAATGAACAAATGTCTTGAATCAGATCCAGGCAGAAACGTAGTGAAGGAGACATTCGACCGGAAGCCGTGAAGCTGTCACGGGAGAAATACGTTATTCCAGCGGAGATATAGGAATCCGACAGAACCATCCTTCGATTAGGTGGAAGACTGAGCTGGAGTAGAGGTTGCTGCAAGGGAGGGAAAACAAGACAAAATCAGCAATATTACCTTGTTGAGGTGGGATAATACTCGCCTCTGTGTCTTTAATAAAATTAAGACTTTCCGTCATTACATACTAGGAAAATCTACATTTTATGTCAAGCACGCAGGCTCCTATTATGCTGTTTTAAAGCATGTTAATCACCATTGACGTAGCAGAATGGACTGGCTTACAATAGAATGTCCTAAAAACATTGTCATTGGCCCAATCAGCCGATCTCAGAATGTCCTCTAACCTGGATCCAACCCAAAAGGCCTTGGAAGCCATGGCCCCCCTAGCTGAATGAGCTCCAAAGACGGAAGTGTCTATACCCGCTAAGGACATTACCCAACGAACTCATCTAGCCAGAGTCGCTGAAGAGACTGGATTATGTGGTTTCTGGAAAGAAATGAGTAGTTGAGGGGACAAGGATGTTCTGAGATCAGCCGTATGTTCTTCATAACATTTGAGACATTGTCCCACACACAATTTGGGTTGGTCTGGGGAATACGGATAGAAAACTGTACTTAAATTAGTCTTGGTACGTCCGGTAACAGAAAACAAAACCGCTGTGGGAGCAAACTGTCGAGAAGTTACATCCAGTGCTCTAATATCCGATAAACTCTTAATGGAAATTAAACAAAGTAACATGGTAAGTTTAGCTGAAATCATCTTTAACGACAAGTCAGAATTATCCTGCCAGGACAGAAACAAATTCAAAACTACATTAACATCCCACAACTGTGAATATTTAGGCAAAGGAGGAATGGAAAATTTTACTCCCTTTAACAGACAGCAAATTAGAGGGTGTTCCCCCACAGGTTTTCCGTTGACATAAGCGTTATGCATAGAAATAGCAGACCTATACAAATTAATCGTCCTAAAGGACTTACCTGCACTAGCTTGCGTTGCTAAAAAATTAACTACATAGTTTATATCTGCTGAAATTGCATAGAGGTCCCCTCCTAAACACCAGCTTGACCAAAGAGACCACGCAGAAGAATATGCTTTCCTGGTGCCAGGGGCCCAGGCCTTATCGATGAAGTCAACAGCTTCCTCCGAAATTGGGATGCTAGATGAGGAAGTCCTGAAACCTTCCAGCCCGGGAGGGTAAGAGTTTTGTTGAGTACTAAAGGATGAGGATTCCCTAAGGGATCCAGAAGAAGGGAAGGAAACAGAGGAAGAAGGATAGGATAGTCGATAGCCAATTCCAAAAGAGGGGGAAACCAGATCTGCGATTGCAAAAATGGCAACACTAGGACCACTGTCGCCTTCTGCCGCCTGACTTGAGCCAGAACCATGGTGATCATTATAAATGGAGGAAAAGCGTAATTGATCATCTGTGACCAATCCTGAAGAAAAGCATCGGAGGCTAAAGCCGAAGGATCCGGACGCCAAGTGAAAAAGAGAGGTAACTGGGCGTTGAGGTGAGAGGCAAAGAGGTCTATACCGAAGGGGCCCCATTTGTGGAGGATGGTCTGAAAAACCGAGGGATGAAGCTTCCAGTCGCTGTAATCCCTGAGGTAACGAGAGTGCCAATCTGCCGTTTGATTGAGGAAACCCGGAAGATATTCCACAGAGAGAGATATGTTGTTTCACAGACAATATTCCCAGAGACTTTTTGCTAGGTCAGCTAACGGTTTTGATTTGGTTCCTCCCAGATGGTTTATGTAACGAACAGCCGAAACATTGTCCATCCGGAGGAGGATGGCACACCGCACCTTGTCTTTTGCCAGGCTCATTATCGTAAAGGAGCCTGCAAGCATCTCTAAATAATTGATGTGCAATTTGGACTCCCTTAACGACCATGTACCACCAGTCGAGACTGGACCACAACGGGCACCCCCACCCATCAGGCTTGCATCGGACTCTAATACAAGATCTGGGGCTGATGTAAAGATAGCTCTGCCGTTCCAGGTATCTAAATGGTCTATCCACCACTGGAGTTCTAGGCAGGATTCTTGATCCAGGGAGATTAGCTCCAAATAGGCTAGCCCTCTCCTGAGATGGCGAATCTTCAGCCGTTGGAGCGCACAATAATGCAGAGGACCGGGGAAGATTGCCTGATTTGAAGAGGCCAAAAGGCCCACAATCCTGGCTAGAGATCTCAACTAAATTTGAGATTTGCGAAGAGTCCGCAAGATCTCCAATTTGATGGAATGTACTTTCTTTTGAGGAAGATGGAGAGTGGAAGAAGAAGAGTCTATTTCGAACCCTAGGAATTCTATCCTTTGAGAAGGAATAATGCTCGACTTTTCGTTGTTAACTAGAAAACCCAACTGGGAAAGAAGGGCACAAGTTACTTGTAAATGGGATTGAAGAGTGACGCGGCTCTGATGTAAGATCAGAATATCGTCCAGATAAATCAAAAGTCTGATGCCTAAAGCCCTGAGTTGCGCAATCACTGGTTTTAACAGCTTTCTGAAGCACCAATGTGCTTACGATGGGCCGAATGGAAGGGAAAAAAACTGGTAAGTCTGACCAAGCCATTGAAACTGGAGGTATTTGCGATGGCTTGAATGAATGGGAACTGAAAGGTACGCATCTTGAAGATCCAGACGTACCATAAAATCTAAGGGAAGAAGAATGTCCTGTAAATGGAGAATCGTCTCCATTTTGAAATGCCAATACAGGACAAATTGGTTGAAATTTTTTAGATTTATGACTGGTCTGAACTTTTTGTTCTTCTTTTGAACCAGAAAAAGCGAGCTGAGAAACCCAGAAGGATCCGGGGACGACAGCTGAATGGCTTGCTTCGAGAGGAGAGAACGGACCTCCTCTGACACAAGGAGAGACATCTCTGCTGAAAATTTTAGAGGTGGAGGAAGATAGTCCTGGTGAGGATCTGAATACAACTCTATTTGGTAACCTTGGACAGTACTTAGAATCCATGGATCGGAAGTCAAAGACTGCCATTTGTGAATGAAAAAACGAAGCCGACCCCCTATTGGAGGAGGGCCAGAGATAGGGCTTACCTTGGGTGTTATTGCCGGATCTGAAACCATGCTGTCCATGACCTCTGTACCCCCTGCTGCTTTGGGGGTAAAACTGGGGTTTGTAGGATTGGTATCCATAACTGGAATAAGCGGAGCCTCTGGATCCCTGAGGATGCCTGGACCGGCCGGTAAAGCGGCCCCTGCCTGTACAGGCCCTGGCGAAAACCCGCTGGTTAAACACTTTTTTGATGTTCTGTTGCGCATTATCAATGGATGAAAAAGTCGATACGAACTTTCCCAAATCCTTAATAAATGAATTCCCAAAGAGACGGCTTTCCGCTTTTACCCCCGGATTCATGGAGGCTAGGTTGGATAATTTTGGGTCCAGCTTAAGTAGTAACCCTTTCCTCCTTTCATGGGTAATGGCAGCGTTGGCATTACCCAACAGACAGAAAGCTCTTTGAGTCCACTGAGAAAGTTCGGAAGGGTCAATGTCGGCATTTTCCATTTTGGCTGACTCTGCCAGGTCTAGAATCCGAGCCAGAGAACCCACTAAATCCAGGAGTTTGTCCTGGCAATTTGACCAGGCTTTGTCCACCCCTTTGCGGGGATCCTTTCCAAATTTCGAGAAAAAAGTTAACAATGATTGGTCAATCACTGGGGTTGTAGTAATACTGGAAAAAAGGAAGGATCTGGGACACTCCGATTTCAATTTGGCTCTTGTTTGTTTTACCAGGGGAAGCCTGAGCCTGGAAGCAATATACTGACCCACATGTGCCGCAGGGCTCCATTCCGTAGAATTAGGGTGATAGAGGAAGGAAGGGTCAAACATGGGGTTACCCTCTGAGTCCAAAACCACCTTTGCTGCAAAAGGATCAGTAACCTCCAAATTAGGCTTCTTTGGGGGGAAAGCTTGAGACAGCGAACCCCAGACATCAGAATTGTCATCACCATTATCAATGTCTCCGACATCATCATCAGTGTCTGATATGTGTGATATCACGATCTGTTTTGGCGCTGCAATATTTTTTGTCTTAGACTTACATTTCCCAAAATTGCTCTTAGAGCTCCCCTCCTGGGAAAGAGGCCTGGGAGGAATTTCATCCTCGGTCATGTGTGAAGAAACTTCACTAATCAGAAAAGCGCCATTTGATGGTTTCTCAATAGACAAATCCTTGTGTTTTCTTTTTCTGCAATCCCCCGCAGATTGGGCCATAAAGGATTTGTGCACCATATTTTGTACAGAAGTTTCAATGTTTTTAGACATTTTATTCATTGTGGCTGAAACAGCCTTTGTCACAGCCTCATTAATAAAGGCTCCAATTTCTTTATTTTCTGGAAAATTAGCAAAGGAATCTTGCCTCTCCATGTTAAATATGCTCAGAAAAATCAAGAACAAGTATGAAATAAATGGGGAGAGCCGAAACCCCAGTTAAAAGGGTTAATTCCCAAAGGCAGAGATTGCCCAACCTCTAAACACGCCCTCAGAAGCGTGGTCGAATGTATTTGGAAAGAGAAATCCTGAGGAAAAGAAATGCCCGTAACCTAAAGCCGTTTGAAGTGCAGCGCGATGACAACAGAAGATAAGAAGCTGAGGAAAGCTTTGTTCAGCCGGTAGAGGAACTGTGAATGACAGCTGAGGGGAAACGGAAGCCGCTCGAGCTGAGGGCGCCCGTTAGAACCCTTCTGAGGCAACAAAAGCTACCTCAGACGCGCGCGAGCACGTCGTTCGAACGGGCATGAAAAATAAAGTGAGAAATAAAGGCCCACGGAGCGCTGGGTGTAAGGGACCACAATGAGAAAAACAAATAGCGAATTAAAATGAAGCGGCACACTAATTACAGAAAACAAAAACAAATACACTATTCAATAGCAGAACAAGGAGGAATGCAATAAAGATGTTACTTATCTTGACTGCGAGCAGCAAGAAAGAGGGCTGGTCGCAGTCAAGCTTAGTGATTACATGTTTCCTGCTATTTTGATTGGTGTGTTGTTGATTACGTGTTTTGCTCCCATTGGTCTTTTTTCTTTTAGGCCTGATGGGAGTTGTAGTTCTTGACTGCTGCTATTCTGATTAAAGCAAGTTAGAGAAGCATAATAGGAGCCTCCGTGCTTGACATAAAATACCATGTGTTCATCCTTATTGGTTCATGTCTTAGTACTACGTTTTCAATCCCATTGGCTCTTCATTGTTTGTCTCATGGGATTTGTAGTACGTTCTTGACTGCTGCTATTGATTAAAGTAAGAAAAGAAACACATAATACTCGCCTCCGTGTCCTTAATAAAATTAAGACTTTCCGTCATAGACTAGGAAAATCTACATTTATGGCATGTAAGCTAACAATCGCCATAGAAATAAAAGACAGTCTTCATCACTGCCTCACTGATTACAAGATCTTTTGCCAGTATAAGTCACTTCTACAGTGCTTGGTTTAGTGATAAGCAGCTTTGATTAGCATTGCTTCTGGCCAGGGTTCAAACCTCACCTGCAGAAAAATCGTTTTTGAAGTTGTTTTTCATTTTTTAGCCAAGTGAAAGAGGTCGCATTGTAAATCTACCTCTGGCACTGTCTGTACGATTTGTGGCCTATTTAGTCATGGCAGTGCATGCTAGAAATTTGTGACATGCTGTGGCATGTAGAAGGGGGAGCAAGGTTTCAAGTGAAAGAAATCCCTTTATCTTTGGATTGAGAGATAGAGGAAGCTTGTATAGTAAAAATAAATGCATGGGGCCAGTTTCAGGGTGAAAGAGAGTAAGGGTTATTTGTTTCTGAAGTGTGAAAAGCAACTGTGAATTTGTGGCATATAAGCTAAAAAATTGCCATGGGCATAAAAGAAGGACGTCCTCACTTTCTCTCTGATTACAACACCTTTTGCCAGCTACAATTGAGATTTTCCTAGCCTTGGTGTCTGAAAGGCTAGATTTTATTAAAGACACGGAGGCAAGTATTATGCAGTCTTTTCTTTTTTGATTAAGGAGACCTTGTGTTGGGGAAGTTGAAGATTTGAACGAGTAGTGTCTATGAGAAAACCAAGGAATTCCAACTTTTGAGTTGGAACCAAGGCTGATTTCTGAAAATTGGTGAGGAAACCCAATTTGAGAAGAAGATCTTTTCAGAACTGTAAGTGAACTAGGAGAAGCCGTTTGTCTTGTGCCATCAAGAGAAAATCGTCTAGATATAGAATCAGACGAACACCGTGGGAGCGGAGAAAGGCTGCAACAGGTTTGAGAATCTTGGTGAAACACCAAGGGGCCGAAGAGAGCCCGAAAGGAAGAACTTTGAATTGGTAGAAAGAGTTGTGCCATTGGAAATGAAGAAATTTTCTGTGTGAGGGGTGAATTGGGACCGTGAGGTAAGCATCCTGAAGGTCCAGTCTGACCAACCAGTCGCCTTGAAGTAATATATCTCTGAGATGAAGAATGGTCTCCATCTTGAAGTGTCGGTAAACCACAAAATTGTTTAAATTTTTTAAGTTTAGAACTAGTCGAAACTTCTGATTTTTCTTTTGCACCAGGAAAATGGTGCTGAGAAAACCTGAAGAGTCGAATAGAACTGGCTCTATGGCCTGTTTGGCGAGGAGAGATTGAATCTCGTTGTGGAACAGTTGATTTTGTTCTTGAGAAAACACCAGGGGAAGAGGAAAGAGGGACTGAGATGGGGGTTGATAAAACTCTAAGAGGTAACCTTGAATGGATTGCATTATCCAGGGATCTGAGGTGAGAAAACGCCATGGGGCATATTTATACTCCGTTTGCGCCGGAATTGCGTCGTTTTTTTTAACGCAATTTCGACGCAAAACTAACTCCATATTTATACTTTGGCGTTAGACACGTCTAGCGCCAAAGTCCATGGAGTTAGCGTCATTTTTTAGCGTGGACACCTACTTTGCGTTAATTATATGCAAGGTAGGCGTTCCCGTCTAAAAAATCGACTCCGAGGCATGTGCGTCGGATTTATACTCCCTGGCAAAATTCACGCCCGGGAGTGGGCAGGTCAAAAAAAATGACGTACGGCCGCTTTTGCGCCGTTTTTTAGCGCCTGCAAAAGGCAGGCGTTAAGGGACCTGTGGGCTCTGAAGGAGCCCAGAGGTGCCCTCCCATGCCCCCAGGGACACCCCCTGTCACCCTTGCCCACCCTAGGAGGACACCCAAGGCTGGAGGGACCCATCCCAGGGACATTAAGGTAAGTTCAGGTAAGTGTTTTCTTTTTTTTTTTTGTGGCATGGGGGGCCTGATTTGTGCCCCCCTACATGCCACTATGCCCAATGACCATGCCCAGGGGACAGATGTCCCCTGGGCATGGCCATTGGGCAAGGGGGCATGACTCCTGTCTTTGCTAAGACAGGAGTCATTTCTATGGGGGTTGGGAGTGAAAAAAAATGGCGCAAATCGGGTTGAGGCGAAAAAATTGCCTCAACCTGACTTGCCCCATTTCTTGACGCCCAAGCCCCATCTCCCCCTATACCGGCGCTGCCTGGTGTACGTCGTTTTTTTTAACGCACACCAGACGGCGCCGGCGGCTAACGCCGGCTAACGTCATTCAATAAATACGGCGCCCGCATGGCGCTTCAGAATGGCGTTAGCCGGCGCTAATTTTTTTGACGCAAAACTGCGTTAGCGCAGTTTTGCGTCAAAAAGTATAAATATGGGCCCATGAGTCTAGAAAAAGAGCTAGTCTGCCTCCTACTGGAGGAAGGCCAGAATTGGAAACACTTACCAGAGACTTTTTCTCCTTTATTGATGTAGCCTCTCGGACGATAGCCTCTTGAGCGGCGGGGGTAGAAACGTGGCTTGTATCCTGAGTAGGTGTCAATCTGGGTTTGTTGATTGTAGGAGTCTCAATTGGCATACTGACCTCTGAAGGAATGGCCGGCAAAGCGACTCCTGCCTTTGCAAAAATCTTTTTAATAGAAACCTGATCCTTGTCAAGGGAGGCAAAGGTGGAGACATATTTGCCCAGCTCCTTAATAAAGGAGTCTCCAAATAATAGGCCTTTAGCTGAAGGACCCTCATTTTTAGAGGCCAAGGAAGTCAATTTAGGGTCAATCTTGAGCAGCAGACTTTTCCTTCGTTCGATGGACAATCGGGAGTTTGCATTGCCCAGCATATAGACGGCGCGTTGCGCCAAGTTAGAAAGGACCACCGGATCAATTGGAGTATTGTCCATCATGGCTTCTTCTGCCATATCAAAAATCCTGGTGAGAGGAACCACCAAATCTAAAAGTTTATCCTGGCAGCCTGACCAAGCTCTATCGACACATTTTTTAGGGTCTTTACCAAATTTAGTGAAAAACATGAGCATGTTAGGGTCAATCGTTGGTGTAGCAGTGATATTATCAGGCAAGGAGGGACGGGGACATTCGGATTTAAGCTTGTTGCAAGTAGCTTTGTCTAAAGAATGGCGTAGGAAAAAGGAAACATAGTCTGCAACGTGGTCAGCAGGATACCATTCTTTTGAGTTTGGATGAACCATTAGGGAAGGATCAAACAAGAGTTCACCAGAATGGTCCACCAAAATCTGAGACACTGGGTGAACGTCACCACCATCACTGGGAGAAATTCTACGCCTTTTCTCCGGAGGCCCATAACAAAAAGGATCCGAAGATCCATCCATATCATCTGTATGACTGGGAGAGTCATCATCGTCATCATCAGTGTCTCTTACATGAGTAATGTGGAGCGGAGAAAGAGGAGTTCCCGATTTGGATACCTCTCGGGTGGAAGGACCAGCAGAAACGCCTTTTGAGGGTCCCGGAAGGGAATTCAGATTTTCCTAGCTTTAGTGAAGGAAAGTCTAGATTTTATTAAAGACACGGAGGCGAGTATTATGCTTCCTTTTCTTGCTTTATTCGAATAGCAGCCAAGATGACATAAAATGAGAACTACAAATCCCATGAAACATGGAGAAGAAATGTCATTGATGATGTCACAAACCAAACAACCAATAGTAAACGCCCATTCTCAATAACTATCTTAACTGCAAACAACAAGTCATCTTTTCTTGCAGGAGCATATCAAAGCGGACGGAATAAAGGAATAATAACCAAAATAATGGAAAAAGCCATTAATAACGTGAAAAAGTCTTTAGCAAAGTCCAGAGAAGATGGAGGAGACGGCTTCAGGTGGTTACCACAACATCTGGATAGCGTTAACCGATGATTGTGGGAAATGCCAGAAGAAAGATCTTCCCGAGGAAGGGTCTTACACACAGAATCGGCATCTTCAGGATGAAGCGAGTGGTACAGGGGGAGCCGGCACTGAAAAAGAAAGGGTGGGTTAATAAAAGCGGTGGGATAATACTTGCCTCCGTGTCTTTAATAAAATCTAGACTTTCCTTCACTAAAGCTAGGAAAATCTGAATTTTATTACAAGAACGGAGGCTCCTATTATGCTTGTTTAAAGCATATTAACAACTGAATCAGCCACAGAAGAAATAGGTTTGCAATAAAAGGTCCTCAAAGTGGTAACATTAGACCAATCTGCTGATCTAAGAATGCCCTCCAAGCGAGCTCCAGCCCAAAGAGCCTTAGAAGCCATAGCACCTCTGGTAGAATGTGCTCCAAAAGAAGTAGTGTCGATACCCACAAGGGTCATAACCCATTCAACCCAACGAGCTAGGGTAGGGGAGGAGACGGGTTTATGAGGTTTAGAAAAAGAAATCAATAACTGGAGAGAGGAGGACGTTCTTAAATCTGCAGTTCTAGCAATGTAAACTTTTAAACATTTACCAACACAGAGTTTAGGATGCAAAGGAAAGTACGGGTAATGAATCATAGAAATGTTAGTCTTAGTTCTTCTATGAACCCTAAAGGACACATTAGAAGGAGAAAACTGGACGGAGGATACGTCCAAAGCTCTTACATCAGAAACACGTTTCAAAGAAAGTAAGCATAACAACATTGTTAACTTTGCAGAAAGACACTTCAAAGAGAGTAATTCATTATCAAGCCAAGAGTTGAATAAATTAAAAACCGAATTCACATCCCATAAATGCGTGTATCTAGGTGCAGGGGGATTAGAAAATCTTACTCCCTTCAAAAGACGGCACACCAAAGGATGTTCCCCAACCGGTTTTCCATCAATTCGAACATGTTCGGCAGAAATGGCAGATCTATAAGTATTCACTGTTCTGTATGCCTTCCCTTGGGAGGCAAGAGACGCTAAGAAATTAACGATTAAAGTCACATTGGCTGAAAAGGGATTTGAGTTCCTGTCCAGACACCAGCCACACCAGACCAACCAGGCAGACTTGTAAGCCTTGGACGTTCCTGGGGCCCAAGAGTGGCGGATATATTGGGCAGCTTCTTACGAAATTCCGGGGGTTCTCCAGGCTGACCCGAAATCTTCCATGCTACCAGAGTTAAAGTGTGGTCGAGAACCATATCGTGAGGACGACCTTCCGGATCGAGAAGGAGCTCTGGAAAAGAAGGAATCAGGACCGGAAAGTCTATTGACAATTCCAGAACCAAAGGGAACCAAGGCTGGGTTTGCCAAAGGGGGGTCACCAATACCAGGGAGGCTCGTTGACGACGAACCTGGGCCAGGACTCTGGCTATCATCATAAAAGGAGGAAAGGCATAATTGAGATGGGGAGACCAGTCCTGGAGAAAGGCGTCCGTAGCGAGAGCTTGAGGATCCGGTCTCCAGCTGTAAAACTTTGGGAAGTGAGAATTTAATCGTGAAGCGAACAGATCTATCGACATGACGCCGAATTTCGAAGAAAGTTTGTTGAATACTGAAGGGTGAAGCCGCCAATCGCTGGAATCTTTTAGGTAGCGTGAGCACCAATCTGCTATTGTATTAATTTTCCCTGGAAGATATTGTGCTGTGACCGACAATTTTCAGAGAAGGCAAAACTCCCAAAAGCTTTTGGCTAGATCGGCAAGGGGCTTGGATCTTGTTCCCCCCAGATGATTGATATACTTTACTGCGGAAATGTTGTCCATCTTTAGGAGAACAGAACAACTTACCTTGTCCTTCGCGAAGGTCTTTAGAGCAAAGGAGCCTGCAAGCATCTCTAAACAATTGATGTGCAAGGCAGACTCCCTCTCTGACCATACGCCCCCAGTCGAGATGTTGCTACACCTTGCGCCCCAACCTGTCCGACTTGCATCGGATTCTAATACTAGATCTGGGGCCAAAGAGAAAATAGCTCTTCCGTTCCAGGCTTCCAAATGATCGAGCCACCATTGTATCTCTGCATGAGAATCTTGATCCAACTGAACTACATCCGAGTAATGAAGACCCCTGCGGAGGTGGCAAATCTTTAGCCTTTGAAGAGCCCTGTAATGTAACGGACCTGGAAATATGGCCTGAATAGATGAGGCCAAGAGGCCTACAATTCTTGCAAGAGATCGAAGAGAAAGATGGGAGAGACTGAGGATCTGCCGTAATTCGTGTTTTATACGACTTACCTTCTGATGGGGAAGGGACAGGGATGTAGCTTTGGAATCTATGAGGAACCCCAGAAATTCCACTTGAGTCGAGGGAACCAGAGAATATTTTTTCATGTTTACCAGAAAGCCAAGGGACTGCAACAGATGAAGGGAAATCTGCAAGTGCTGCAACAGGGTATCCCTGTTCTGAGCCATTATGAGAAAATCGTCTAGATAGACGATCAATCTTATTCCCTGAGCTCTTAAAGAAGCTATCACTGGCTTCATCACCTTTGTGAAGCACCAAGGAGCCAAAGCGAGTCCGAAAGGAAGAGCTTTGAACTGGAAAACCGAACCTTTCCATTGAAACTGTAGGAATTTTCTGTAAAAGGGATGGATGGGAATCGCAAAATAAGCGTCCTGTAGATCCAGTCGAACAAACCAATCGCCCTCCAACAGAATGTCTCTGAGATGGAGAATCGTTTCCATTTTGAAATGGTTGTAAACAACATAGTTGTTGACCAGTTTTAGGTTTATCACTGGCTGAAATTTTTTGTTCTTCTTTTGGACCAAAAATATGGTGCTGAGAAAACCCGAGGGATGAAAGCATGTTTCTTCTATCACATTTTATCAAATGAGATTGTTCTTGAGAAAACCTTAGAGGAGGAGGTGGGGAAGTTTGACTGGGAACCTGATAGAGATCTATACAATACCCCTAAATGGTTTGAAGAACCCAAGGGTCCGCGGTAATTCGATACCAATTTGAAAGAAAATGGGCTAATCCACCACCCAAAGGAAGAGGGCCAAAATTTAAATCTCTTACCTGAGACCTGTCCTCCTCTTTGACGGTAACCTCTGTTCCTGAAACCTCTCCCTCTTTGAGGATAAAACTGAGGTCTGAATTCAGGGGAGTAGAAGGAAGAGCCTTGGAAACTGCCACCACGGGAGGCGAAGCGGCCGGTAAAGCGGCTCCTTCCTTTACCGGCCCTGCCAAAAACCCTGGAGTTGAAGATCTTCTTCATCGAGACCTGAGCCTTATCCAATGTTGCAAAGGTAGAAACGTATCTACCAAGCTCCTTAATAAATGAGTCCCCAAAAAGAAGGCCGTTAGCCTGCTGTCCTTCTTCTCTGGTTGCCAAGCTGCCCAATTTAGGTTCTATTTTGAGTAAAAGACTCTTACGTCTCTCCTGGGAAATAGCAGTGTTTGCATTTCCCAATAAACAAATTGCCCGCTGGGCCCAATTGGACAGGGAATCAGGATCAATCTGTGAGCCTTCCAACCTGGCATTCTCAGCTAAATCAAGAATCCTGGTTAGGGGACCAACCAAATCTAATAATCTGTCCTGGCACACGGACCACGCACGGTCGACCCCTTTCTTTGGATCCTTACCAAACTTAGAGAAAAATAACACCATATTAGGATCTATAACAGGTGTGGAAGTGATGCTGTACGGAAGGGAGGGACGGGGACATTCAGAGCGCAATTTATTTCTCGTGGTTTTGTCCAAGGAGTGTCTTAAATGACATGAAACATATTCCGCCACGTGATCAGACGGGAACCATTCAGTGGAATTTGGATGGTGTATCAAAGTCGGATCAAACTTTGGTTCCCCCAAAGCATCAAGTACCGTAAAATCATTAATATGAGAAGGACTTGAATCAGAAAGATACATTTTCTGCCTCTTCTCCAAAGGCCCTTGCCAGAGGTTGTCAAAACCCTGTATATCATCATCCTCCCCATCATCATATTCCATATCATCATCAGTATCCCTCAACTGAATTATATTAAGGGGAGCGGGACCCTTTTCCACCGTTTTAAACTCCTTACGGGGGGAAGGACCAGCAATCTGGGGAGATTTATCAGCGCTCGACTTTGCTTGAACTTTAGAAAAAGTGCGCTTTTTACCTTTATCTGGTTCGGAAACATTGGAATTCTGAGAGGACAATTTTTTAAAAGATAATTCATTTTTTTTTTACATTTGTAACATAGATGTTGATACAGCCTGCTGTACAGTATTTTGAATAAAAGAATTCAAATCAGCACGCAAATTATCCATATCCATCTCACTGGAATGATCATCTACTTGTTTAGACATTATAAAATAAGAAACAATAAGAAATAAATTAGGAAAGCCAGGCAGGAAGCTCACAAATTGAAAAGAGAGAAGGAAAAAGTATGCTTAAAATAAAGCAGTGAACTAAGGGTTAAAATATTCTGTGGGCGTGTGGAAAATGGGATGTGAAAGGTAGACACTCTCCAATCCCCAAAAAGGACATGAAAGGGCGTGGCACGCCCTTCGAGATGCACCAGCTGGTGAATCAAGCCTCCCCAGACGCGCTCAGCGATCAGCTGAGGAGCCACGGACTCTCCGATTGAAGAGGAGAAGTTACCGTGGAGACGCGTCAACAGGAAGCCGAGCTCTTCTGAGGTAAGCGCTCAAATGAAACGCGTACCTCAGGAGAGCGAGGCGGGAGAGCCGAACATTCTAAAGAACGCTCGGCTCTGCCTGCGAAGCACGAAGCAAACGCTCGTTCGAGAAACCGAAAATGTGAAACGCAATGAATTTAAATTGAAAATAAACTTTAAAACCACAGAAATAAGTAAAACTCTAACAACGATATAATAAATAATAAAATATTAACACTAAAATGACACTCAGTGACAGAAAAAATATGAGATGAGGAAATAGAACTTATCTTGACTGCGAGCAGCAAGAAAAGAGGACTTGTTGTTCGCAGTTAAGATAGTTATTGAGAATGGGCGTTTACTATTGGTTGTTTGGTTTATGACATCATCAATGACATTTCTTCTCCATGTTTCATGGGATTTGTAGTTCTCGTTTTATGTCATCTTGGCTGCTATTCGAATAAAGCAAGAAAAGGAAGCATAATAGGAGCCTCCGTTCTTGTAATAAAATCTGCACGTTTCTTGCCTTTCGTAGAAGGCATATGAGAAGCAGAAATAATCTTGGAGAGAGAGGCTTCTAAGTTCTTTGATATGTCCAGCATAGAAACAGAAACTGCCTTTTGAACAGAATCTGTAATAAAGGACTTCAGGGACTCTTGAAGAAATTGGGAGTCTTCCTCTTCAGCCATTATGAAGAGCCGTTAAAATATATATAAAAACGAAATTTGGAGAAAATTGAGGGCAAAGAGAAATCCTTATTAAAATTAGGCAAGGGCAGAAAGAAGGGGCTTTTCCTCAGGCGCCCGTAAGAAAAAAAGATTTTTAATTGATGCGCGATAAATGTGCGCTCTACCTCACCAAATAAACGCGTCTGGAGAAAGACGCGAGGTAAAACATCCGAAGAATGCAGCACAAGCGCGCGTCTATAACGGTAAAGCAAACCGCTAATAGACGCGCTCAGAACAAACAAAGAAACGCGTCAGGAAAAGACGCGAGCCGAAGACAGATGACACGCCGGCTGCGCGTGCATACACGCGCGTCTATAACGGTGGAAAACTACCGTTGTAAGACTCGCTGGCAAAGAGAATAAAACTAGGAAAATAGACGGTGCGCGCAGCAAAGAAAGTGTGTCCTAAACACAGAAATACAAGATAAAATACCTAATTAATAAAAAATACATGCAACATTTTTATGAAGGACGAAAGAATAATGGTACTTATCTTGACTGCGAGCATCAAGAAAAGAGGACTTGTTGTTCGCAGTCAGGATACTAATAGTGGCATACGACGTCCTATTGGATGGTTTCCCTTATGATGTTACTTTGTAGTTCTTTTGTTGGGAAATGTAGTTTTTCTTCTTGGCTACTGTTGAAAATTAAAGCAAGAAAAGATTGCATAATATGAGCCTCCGGTCTTGCTATAAAATTATTGTGACAGTTCTTAGTTTAGTGGATAGCTGCATGAGTTAGTATTCCTTTTTGACCACGGTTCAAACCTCACCTGAAGAAAAATCTTTTTTTTTTTTTTTTTATGTTAGCTAAATGAAAGAGGTCCCATTGTAAATCAACCCCTAGTACTGTCTGGAAGATGTGTGGCCTTTTTAGTCATGGCAGTGCATGCTAGAAATGTGTGACATCCTGTGGCATGTGGAAGGGGAGCAGGGTTTGCATTGAAAGAAATCCCTTAATTTGTGGAATGAGAGAAAGAGGAAGCTTGTATAGTAAAAATAAATGCCTGGGGTCTGTGTCAGGGTGAAAGAGAGGAAGAGTTATTTGTTTATTAAGTGTGGAAAGCAGGTGTGAATTTGTGGCATGCAACAGATAAATGAAAATAGAAATAGAAGAGGGACAGCCACAATATGTCCATAATAAAACACCTTTTAGCAAGCTCAGAATTGGCTGCGTCATGATTAGTCTAGTGGTTACAGCTATTGAGTTTGTGTTTTCCCTAAATCAAGAGTTCAATTCCCCTTCTTAAGAAATTTTTACTTGCAATGTTTTTCTATGTTTATTTTTTTATTTTATCCACACGAAAGAGGATCATTTGGAAATCACTCCCAAGCAATATCTGCATCACCCACAAGCACGATTTGCAGTTAGGCATAAAGCAGCATGTCAGAAATCTGTGACACGTGTCAAATGAGTTGTGGCATATGCCACAAGCAAGCGTGACACGTGTCACATGCCATGATTGGGTTTCAACTCTTACTGAAAAATCGGTGGGTGGGGGGTATATGGGGGGGGGGGGGGGGGGGCGGTCGGCACACTATGGAAATCAAGAAATATAGTATGTCTAAGCCACGCCCTTAATTACATAGGCCACAACCTTTGTAGGGTCCCCCTCCCCCTTTTTTCACCCCACTTAAAGCTCTGGTAAAATGAATGATTAGTAGGATTTGTGGGAGTCACTAAGTAAGGTATGTTTAAAACACAACCTCACTTGTCTTTCGTAGTGAAGAGTACTGTAGAGAGGGAGGAGGAGGAAACAGAAATACATTGCATATTTATGCGTGAAGCTGACACTACTGCTACATACTGTTGTACCTGAGCAGCATCCACAAGGGAAACTTTCTAAGTTCATTGGCTGTGTACTTTCTGTGTTTAATGGAAGCATATACTGACGCTTTGAGAGAGTTCTCGGAACTGAGACCACTAACTGGGAGCAAAAGAGTCGCTTGCGGTATCGTTTTTTACGCCGTAACTACGTGCTGCGTAGTTTTTGCGTAGTTTTCTGTGTATCATTCTACTAATGACCACTAGAGAGCAGTCGAGGCCCATAAAATAAGGGGATCTTATTGCACGATATCCAGAAACAACAGTCTCTCATGGAGGTCCTTCTCGCCAATAGGTCTCGCCTATGCAAGAGCTACTGGATTTACCAATGTGTTTTGGCCATGTAGTACACCACATGGCTACTGTTCAGCATGGCTAAAAAATAATAGCGTAAAGGCGTAAAAAAGAATGGCGTGTCATTTATTGGTGTGGTGTGGAGTGAGTAAAGTGTTATAGAGTGGAGAGGTGTAAAGAATAGTAGAATGAAGAAGAGTGGAGTAAAGTAACGTGGAGAGGCATAGAGAGGGTTGGATAGAGTACTGTTGAGTGTAGTACATTGTTGTGGAGTGACATTGAGTAGAGTAGCATAGAGTGGAGTAGAGTATCGTAGATTGAAGTGGCATAGGGATTTGTGGAGTGGCAAAGAGTGGAGTAGTGTGTCGCAGAATAGAGTGGAGTAAAGTGGCATGGATTATCATAGAGGGAGTAGAATGTCAGAGTGGCGTATCATGGAGTGTAATGTCGTAGAGTGAAGTGTCAGAGTGCATTGGCGTATAGTGCTCTGGTTTAAAGTAGAGGTTATTGGCTTAGAGTACAGTGGTGAAGAGTAGACTGACAAGTGGAGTGGCACAGCATAGATTGTAGTGGTGCAGAGTGCTGTGTCGTAGAGTGATGTGGTGCAGGGTAGAGTGGAGTGGTGCAAGGTAGAGTAGAGTGGCGTAGAGTGCAGTGATGCAAAGTAGAGTGGCTTAGAGTGTAGCAGCATAAAGTGCATTTGTGTAGAGTGCAGTAGAGTGGCACAGAGTTGGGCGGTGCAGAGTAGAGTGGCATAGAATTCAGTGGCAAAGAGTGCAGTATCGCAGAGTAGAGTGTCGCAGGTAGTGGTGTAGAGTGGCATAGAGTGCAATGGCATAGAGTGCATTTGTGTAGAGTGGTGCACAGTAGAGTAGAAAGGCATAGAGTTCAGTGGTGCAGAGTAGAATAGAGTGGTGTAGAGTGCAGAGTAGAGAGTCGTAAAGTGCAGTGGTGTCAAGTGATGCAGAGAGCAGTGGCATAGAGAACAGTTGTGCAGAGTAGAATAGAGTGGCATAGAGTGCAGTGGCGTAGAGTAGAGTGTTGCAGAGTAGATTATAGTGATGTAGAGTGCAGGGGCATAGAGTGGCGCAGAATAGAGTGGCGCAGGGTAGATTGGAGGGGCGTAGGGTTGATTGGAGTGGCATAGAGTGCAGTGGCCTAGAGTCCATGGTTTCAGAGTAGAGTGAAGAGCCCTAGAGTGGTGTGATGTAGAGTATATTAGAGTGGCATAGAGTGTAGCGGTGCAGAATAGAGTGCAATAAGGCACAGTACAGTGGCATAGAGTTCAGTGGTGGGCAGTGCGGTGTTGCAGATTAGAGGGTCGTAGAGTACAGTGTTGTATAGTAGAGTGGCATAGAGTGCAGTGGTACAGAGTACCGTGGCATAGAAGGCAGTGGCGTAGAGTGCTGTGGTGCAGAGTAGATTGGTATAGAGCGGATTGGCGTAGAGTGCATTGGTTTTGAGTAAAATGGTTAAAAGTGCATTGGCATAGAGTGCAGTGGTGTAGTGTGCTTTGGTTCAAGTAGAATAGTGTAGGTTGCAGTGGCATAGTGTAGAGTGGTGGAGATTGAAGTGGTACAGTGTAGAAGGTTGCAGAGGCATAGAGTAGAGCACCACAGAGTGGAGAAGAGTGGAGTAGAGTGCAATGGCATAGATTAGGATGTTTCAGAGTAGAGTAAAGTTTCATGGACTGGAGTGGTGCAAGGTAGAATGTAATGGCATAGAAAAGAGTGGTGTATGGTATAGTGGTGCAGAGTGCAGTGGTGCAGGTAGATTAGAGTGGTGTAGATTAGATTGGCATAGAGTGCACTGGCTCAGAGTGGAGTGGTACAGAGTAGAGTGCATTAACGCAGAGCACCGTGGCAGAGAGTGCAGTGTTGTGGAGTGGCATAGAGTAGAGTGGTGCAGAGCAGAGTGGAGTGGCCTAGACTGAATTGGGGTAGTGTGCATTGGCACAGAGTAGAGTGGTACAGAGTATAGGGGTGTAGAATGGAGTGGTGCAGAGTAGAGTGAGGTGGAATGGAGTGGTGCAGAGAGCAGTGGCGTGGAGTGGTGCAGAGTTGGGTGCAGTGGCGTGGATTGGTGCAGAGTGGAGCTGTGTGGCATAAAGTGGAGTATGCATGGTGTCGTAGCATACTGCCACTATAAACACATCTTAAATTGAAATGACCATTACATTTGCACAGACATACAGTTTTTCTGATAAACGTACACAGCGTAGTAATGTCAATGTGTTGAAATGTCATCACCTAGTGTATAGATTTGTTTTGATCATCTAAAAATATTTGTTTCCACCACACTTATATTCTTAAATATCTGCACATTTAATTTACAGACATGTAAATTTTGTTTTGTGGTAGAAAAAAATAGCATCCCACATCCTCCTCCAGCACGCCCCCAGTAGGTAGCATGATTGTCATATAAGTCCTCTCAGTTTGAAGCCATAGAAAGAAAGATAAACACCAAGCTCCATGGGAAGACAGAGCCTCACATTTGACCTTGGTCTTCCAATGCACAGCAATTGTGACAAGATAAGAACAAGATTTAAAGGCTTGTTTACAGAAATTGAACACTGGTGTAAGGCTATAGTAAAGAAGAGATGTTCTACATGAGGGACAAACTAAAGCTGGAAGGCCTAGAACAAATATGGCTACCAAATAGAAACCAACTAAATGTGAGTTACACACCACAAAGCCTCTTGTAAGCAATGACCAGAATGCATTGCCCAGGGAACCTTTCCAAATGTTCCCTAAATGTCTTTAGCAGCACTTCGACCTAAAAAAACTAGACTACTACCTAGAAGGCCTGCATGTTGACAGTGAAAGCATTGTTGATGCTGCTTGTACTGTTCACCACTAAAAAATTGAATATGGTACCAGGAAAGTGCACATTCCTGTGAAAGAAACTACGGAGGAGACTTTGCAGAGTGAACTCCTCTGCAAATACCCAGTTTTTATCTTGCAACGGTACAGAAAGAAGCACCGTCCATGACTAAGCTTTGGCTTTAGCCCAGGAATCAGCCCACAACTGTTTGAAGGAAATGACACCCTCAAACTGCTGCAAAAAGTTAAATATAGACTTTGAGGTCTAACCCACTGAATCATAAGTAACAAACATGCATTATTGCACCATGCACTTGACATGAAGGGCCCCCTATGATCAGAACATTCAAGTCAAGCAAACGTAACAGGAATGCCTGTGAAAATGGTATAGCTTACGCAAAGAAATAAAAAAAAATCCAAATATTACTACAGATAAACTGTTTGAGGAAAGCCACTAGTTAAAAACTGTGGAAAAAGGGAAAACTCTGGATAGAAATGGCCTCTTCGGCACACCTAAACCAATTAGCCATTGACAAAACATGTAATCTGGGAATACGCTGTTCTCTGGCTAATTCTCATTTATCAGGTCACTTCTTCTCAGAGCAGGAAAGACTGACATGAATTTAAAGAAGACTAGAAAAACGTAAGATTTCCAGAGATGCATGCTACTGCTATTGCTTCTTGAAAATTTACATCTGCTAGGTTCCTAGATTTGCAGCCTTGTTTGTTAGTTTTTTAGTTGTTAGTTTTGCTTTAGTGAAGTATTCAAGAAAGCTTTATTCGGTCTGAATAACCATCAAAGCAATAACTTACAACAATAAAATCATGATCTATACATAATAAATATATAACAACAAAATTAAAAAGTAGGTGGTAAGAATAAGATAAGAATACTGTAAAATGAGGAATCTGCGAGTGTACAAAGAGAAAAAATTAAAATAAATCTTCACATATGTATCCCGTCCTATAAATAAAAGGGAAGTGTCAAAGATCCTTTTGTTGGCTGCTTTTAACTTCCTCATCGGTAATTTATACGAAATTCAATAAATAAAACAATTGGGTAGAGTAAGGTAAAATCAGGGATCAATTAATATCAAATCACTATAATCCTTTTTTTTAAAGTATGTACGTATATGCCAAGCGGACGCAAGGAACTTGCTGACCGCACAAGTTAGAAGAGAGGAGCAATCTCTCAACATCAGCCTGAGGGCATCTCTACACGTTCTCAACCCCATGTTTCTACAAACGGGACGAAGCCATTTCCGCCGGGCAATGCCATAGCCAGGACAAATAAACATAAAGTGCACTACAGTTTCCACAGAACCATTACAACAGGGGCATTTATCGGATAACAGGGTGGAGCTCCACGAACTAGAAAAGGACTTCAGAGGGAGGCATCCATACCTAAATCGAGCATACAAACTTTTGCTTAGTTGATCGGTAATTAAGTCCAGGAAGGGTTCGAAATGGGGAAACCACTTATAATTGAGGAAAAGAGACGTCAACCTACCATTTGAAGTACAGAGCAGATTTTTTTCCCTAACATGGGACCAATAAACAGATTTCAGGTGGTCCTTGTGAGCCCTCCTTAACTTATTGGGCTGGCTCCAAAAATGACTGAGTCCCAAGGTATGGAACCATTCTGAAATGTGCCTGAACCAGGGGATAGAAAGTACGTTTGGTCTATCCAATAAGCCTTGCAAAGATTCCTTGTAAGTGACTAATTCAGGGATAGTCCAAATACGAACCCAAAAAATTAAAGGCCTTAAAGCTATTACATCAGAAATGCGAGGGAACCCTAGATCCAAAAACACTGGAACCAGGGGCGTACTACGAGGACATGCCAAGAGTGATCTTGCTAAATTATTTTCCCCCACAGATAACTTGCTAGATTTAGAGCAACCCCAGACCTCAGCACCGTAGACCGCGGCACTCTGAGCCTTGGCTAGATAAATTTTAATAGCTGGGGAAACAACTTTCTCAATATTAGACATTTGAAAACGCAAAATTGCCCTTGACCTATGTGCTAGGAGGGCTGAGCTTTTCCCTACCTGGGCCTGCCAGTTCATATCATTACTGATTCTTACCCCTAAATAATCAATAGAGCGTACCTTACTCAAGGGAACCTCATTATACAAAATGTTACATCGTTTTGAGCTACCAGGACCAAAGATCATAAGTTTTGTTTTACTAGAGTTAAGTTCCAATCCATGATCTGCACAAAACACACTAAACCTATCCAGGAGGGCCTGAAGGCCCATAGGTGTTTTAGAGATCAAGAGGGAGTCATCAGCAAATAATAGGATTGGAACTTTTGAATTATTCAAGGAAGGGGCATCGTTTTGACAGTCAGTTACAACTTGCACTACTTCATTGATAAACAACGAGAAGAGGGTAGGTGCCAGGAAGACGATCAGTAAGTTCCCCCTGGCTGCCCCATCTTACTCGAGCATAGGTGTTCTTGTATAAACTTTGGATTAGATGCACCAAGTTCAACGGGACACCAATTTTCTTTAGGACTTCCCACAATTTCTGCCTTGGAACAAGATCGAACGCAGACTTAAGGTCAACAAAAGCAACATACAAGTTTTGTTTGGCCAAGGTAGCGTATTTCCAAAGTAACAAAAAAAATCTAAAACTTGGTCCATAGTGCAAATTTTTGAACGAAACCCAGCCTGAAGGGGAGATAGAACCTGGTTAGCTTGGACCCAGTCCATTAGCCTGTCTTGGACTTGCTTAGAGAAAATCTTTTGAAGATTATCAATGAGGCTAATTGGGCGGTAATTGGCTGTCAGTCCCACATCTCCTTTTTTGTAAATAGGGATAATTTTGTCTCCGAGCCACTAATCCGGAATGGGGCTACCTGCTGCGATGGCATTTGATAAAGTATTAATGTACCACGCCCAAATAACGGGTTCGGACTTAAACAGGTCCCCCGGTATCTTATCGGGACCAGGAGCCTTAGCGGGTTTCAAAGAATTAATAGCTGCCGTGGTTTCAGCAATTGTAAAAACAATGTCCTCCATGGGACCCTCGATAAGAGGTCTACATTTGCCACCCGTATAGGCCTCGTGAAGCGGTTGCACAAATGAGGCATAAATCTCTGAAAAATGAGCCACCCATCTTTCAGGCTGGATGTGAAAATTAGGAATAACATTACCCTCTCTTTGCCTGTGAGTCAACAACCTCCAAAAAGAACCCTTGTCTCGATTTTCGACTGCCTCCAGCAGCTTCTGCCAGATGTCAAATTCCCAGTTTTTCTTCGCTAGATTCAGGGCCTTAGTGTAGCTGACTCTAGCGGTCCTGATCTCCTCCTGTGAGTGCTTGCGGAGGGCCAATTTAAGATTGAGCCTAGCAAGGTCGCAGTCATTGTTGAACCATTCCCTGGATCGGATAGCATCTAGAGTATGTCTCACAGTGGTTTCTTTATAAAAAACATTCTGTAGAAAATGTATCAATTCAGCATGAATTTTCATGATTGGAAGACTGTCGACCTCTTGCTTTTCAATACCGGAGAACAGCTGTAGAAAGGAAGAATAAATTTGTTTAACCAGAAATGGGTTAGATATAACTTTTGGCCAACTAACACGAGTTTGCCTGGAGTTAAGGGAAGGGATCGGAACATCAGTGATCTCTAGGTGTTGAGTTCTCTCAAATGCTTTGTTAAATAGAGGAAGACATAGAGGGTAGTGATCGCTGTCGTGACGGAGTTCAACCTTCATGTCCAGAATATGTGACCAAAGCCTGATGTCAACAAACAAATAATCAATAGTGCTGGACGAACACCCCCGCTTGAAAGTGGGGGCACGATTAAGATCAGATCTAGTCCGACCATTATATTCCCTGAGTCCATGGTGTAGGCAAAGGGAAGCCATCTGTGTAGCGGCACAAGAACCAATGCTAAGAGAATCATCCTTCACTTGGGGAATACCCCAGGAGTCATCTTCTTCAGATGTTAAATTACCTACGAGGTTCTTGAATACAAAAGAACAATTTATATCGCCCCCTATCACCAGATGGTTAGAAGGATGCAAAGATTCCATGTGCTCGACTAGCTGGGCAAGTACCCTTGATTCCATATTGGGGGGGACGAACCTTGCATACACGTTGACCAAGGTCACTGTGAAACCAGGGTGAAATATAAGTCTGACACCCAATAAATCTAATGAGTTAAGGGGTAATACAGAGTGGTCGCATTGCAGTTTCTTATTCACTAAAATCATGAGCCCACCCATAGGCCTACCAAAGCCTCCCGAGGCAGGCTGAGCTGCGACAAAATAAGTTGTAAACCCCTCAACATATATTAATTCTTCCGCCCAGGTTTCCTGAAGGAGGAATAAGTCTTGCTTAGAGATGAAATGAACCCATCCAGGATCTCCCATCTTTTTCCTTATTCCAGCCACATTCCAAGATACAATATTAAGTACAGAGGGCACAGGTGTGGGTCTAACTCTCGGGGATATGATTGAGTTCAGAACCCTTGATCGTTTACCTCTATAAACCATAGCATCTGAGGTGGGGAGCACTAAGGGAGAGACGTTGTTTAGTCAATCTAAATCAGATAACTGGGGGGAGCGGGTCTTGGTCAAAGCTGATCGATTGCTATTTAGTGGACCCAGAGCCATTCCCTTGTGAGTATTGGAAGGTCTATCGGTCCTTCGTGACCCCCCCCCCCCGGAGAATACATGCAGAGGCCAATTCCGATATTTCTACCAGATGTCAGAGAAGGAGTCCGTAGGTTGAAAGCCATAAGGTTATCAACCATAGAGGTGTCAAAAAAGAGGATTGAAATATAATCAAAATCTGAGTCTGGTTGAGCATGTCTACGTGCCTCCCAAATATCAGAACGGATAACAGACAGATATTTCCTCTGAATACGAAACCAATAGACAACTTTATTAATGAGAGAATCATGAGACTCTCTCTGCCCAGCAAATAACCTGGGGACCCCTGTCATGTAGATGTGTGCCTCCTTCCTACTCTGATCATTTCTCCCCTTGGGAACTGTCGCCTGAATGAATTTGGATTGACCTTGACGTGGGACTCTGGGTGGACTTGCGGGCATCCGTGCACCCTTCCCAACCATAGCTCCCATGGACAGGGGATTTGTACAGGGAGGACGTGGATCGTTGTTTGTGGGAGCGGGGAACAAGCATATGACCGTAATCGGTGGGGTTGCCATCGGATAGAGAGAGGCAACTCCCCTTTTTATTTGTTGCCATACTCATAGACTTAGCCCCCCGCTTTGGATATTTGGGGTGAGATGCTAAATTGTCCCCAGTGTCTAATGTAGTTAGCACGTTAGGCCCTCCAATCAACTCAGGAAGGTGGTCATTCGTGCTAAACGATTTACAATTACACAATACCTTCGTCTCAGATAATCCAGAAATTTTACCCAAAATAACCATTACCAAAGATTTTAAGTTGTCCAGCTTCTGGGAAACGTTTTCCAGTTCGAGTGACATCTTGCGTTGAGCCTGCCAGACCAGTTCCTCTGTATCAGGTTCCACAGAAATTAAGGGCGGAGAGCGACCTGGGCTCTCGCTAGAAGTAGATAGGAGTTGAAATCTATTGGAGCAGAGAATATCACTAGAAACTACAGACTTGGAACCCAAAAGCAGAGAATCCCTACATTGGTTACATTCTGCAACTTCAACACTTGAAGTAGGCCTCATTGGTGGGGAGGAAATTGCAGCCTCAGATATAGGAGGGGGATGGAGGTCCACTTCCACAGACAAAAGAGGTGTCCGTAGTTTTTTGATAAATAGATCCGGGATCTTCCTAATAGTCGAAGTAGCAGGAATGGAAGGAGCGATAATAGATGGACTCCTCAATATTACCTCTACTTCCTCAAACAAGGAGTCAATATCTTGAAATTGATTCCTAATGGGCTTAGAAGGGTCATCAATTTTCCGACCAGCTCGTTTCTTGTGTTTTTTGGCGCCGAAAGGTGGCGCAGGGACATCATCTGCCTTACGCTTCCCCATTATTCTCTACGGCGTGTCCAAGCCAAGGACTGGGGCCCCCAAGAACAAAAACAAAGGGAAAATTGAATAATGATGACCCAGCCCGCACGGATCCCCTAGGTATAGGAAAAGAACAAGGGTACCTGGGACTGGAGGCACTGACCAGGCACTGGCAAACCTGCTACTACCACAATGCAGATGAAAGAGGGGGGGCCCAGCCCAGCCTCCTCTGGTCTCCGACGGGCACAGGACGGGCCCGCCCTTGGCCCGGGCGCGCCCGCGCGCGTCCCGCGTAGCGGGAGCGCGAGCTCGTTTTTTTAAAGGGCTCCTGCCCCGGCACACGTCACCGCCTCCTCCTCCCGGATGAAAACGCGCTTCCTGTGAAGTATTTTAACAAAAATGAAATGTCTCATGACTGTGCAGCAAGTAAGCAATAATAATACAATTAAAAAGCACTGGCTGTAGAAAGCTGGCCTGGTGTGTGGTTAGCACCTAGGGTGTTATCACCTTATGGCAGGTCCAGGTATCCCCTATTAGTGAGGTGTAGACAGTGTCTAGGAAGCAAGGGCTCTCTAAAGGTAACTGTGGATGAGCAGCCAAGACTTATCTAGGAGACATGCAGAGCTTATGCAATACCACTATAGTTACACAGCACTTACAAACATGAAAGAACCACAGTGTTACAAAAGTAAAGATACTTTATTACTTTAACACGAATATTAAAATACTGTTAGGCAATACTCTACCAGCAGGTGAGTTAACACTCTATTATATGCACATTAGAAGTCAGGAATTGGCATATAAAGCAATTGAAAACAGTGAAAAATCAAAAAATAATGGAGACCCTAGGGGAGACCAAACCATATACTAAGTAAGTGGAATGTGAAAGTCAGTCCCCTACCCAAGGAAGTGGAATCTGTAGAGGGCAGCTGAAGGAACTAAGAACCCCAAATGATAAGTACCAGAGTAACCCCCAGCGACCAGGAGAGAAGAGGTAAGTACTTGGAATTCCCCTAAACCCACAGGTAAACTTTGTAAAAGGACTGTGCAAGACCCAAGCAAGACTGGAAGAAACAGAGGATGTATCCTGACAGAAGAGGACCTGAGAATGAAGGGGACCCAGTCCAGTTCCAGTTGGAGCATCTGGTTGGGGCAGGGGCCACTACCCACTCTTCTGGAGGTGCATAACCAGGTTGACAGTGGAGACCAGGAGTCGGCTATGCAGCACAGGAGCAGGAGAAGAGTTCCAGAAGTGATGCAGTCAATGTCCCATGCCAGAAGAAGAGTTGCATTCAGTCAGTAGTGTAGAAAAAACACCAACAAGCCTTGGCAAACGCAAGTCGCAGTTGAAGAGTTGCAGAGCTACCGGGGACCAGGAAGGTCCAGAGGGACTCAACCCAAGGAGGGGAGTCCCAGGTGACCCTCAGCAGTGAGGCACAGAAGTCACAGTGAGGCCCACTGAGCACACCTGGAAAGGAGTCCCACATTGGTGGAGCTGCAGGCAGGAGACTGTGCTTTGCACAGAAGAGTGCTGGAGGCCAGGGATATATGGAGCCTGAAGATCCCTTGGAAGAAGAACCAACAAGCCTTGGTAGCTGCAAAAGTCGTGGTGCACAGTGATACTGTCCTGCAAGAAGAGGCAAGGGCTTACTGTCTCCCAAGTTGGACAGCTGGTAGAGAGGACCAAGGGAACCACTTAAGACACCATCTGTGATGCAGGATTCATACAGTTCTGGAGGAGAGAGGATCCGCGCAACCAATCGTCATTGCAGTTGGTGCCTCGGGATACAGGGGAGTGACTCCTTCACTCCAAGGGAGATTCCTTCTTGCTTCTGGTGCAGGCTGAAGATTCGTCACCCTCTGAGGTTGCACAGTCAGGGAAATGCTGCAGTTGCTGGAAGGAACCAGAGAAACAATGTTGCAAAGCAGAGTCGTCATTGGAGTTGCAGATTTTTGGTTCCTGGGGGTTCCAGTTGCAGTCACTGTGGCCAGAAGATGAAGTAAGTGATGCAGAGGAGTCCTGCTGGAATCTTGCATGTCAAATCTGAGGACCCACCCTAGTGGGGGGAGACCCTAAATAGCCCAGGAAGGGGGATTGGTCACCTAGCAGGGTGACCCCCTTATCAGGAGGGGGCTGTGACGTTACCTGCCTGACCTGGCCATTCAGATGCTCCCGGGGGCCTCTGCACACCTTGGATTCAAGATGGCAGAATCAATTGGCCTCCTGGAGGAGCTCTGGGCACCACCTCTAGGATGATGATGGACAGGGGAGTGGTCACTCCCCTTTCCATTGTCCTGTTTCGGCCAGGGCAGGGACTGGGGGTCCCTGGAAAGGTGCAAACCAGCTTATGCAAGAAGGGCACCAAATGTGCCCTTTAAAGCATATCGGTGGCCCTCCCATGCCATGTAACACCTATTTCCAAAGGGATAGTGTGTTGCCTTCCACATCCAATGGAAATCCTTTGTTCTGCCTTCCTGGGCTTCAGCTGGTCAAGCAGCAGGAGGGCAGCAACCTGTCTGTAGGATAGCAGCAGAGCGGGCTGTCCAGGAAAACCCTGCAAACTAGTAGGAGCAAAGCTGAGGGTCCTCTAAGGAGCCCCCAGAATGCATGAAATCAATACTGGCAACAGTATTGGGGTATGATTCCGACATGTTTGATACCAAACATGCCCAGGTTCGGAGGTACCATTATGTAGCTGGACACAGGTTCGGAGGTACCATTATGTAACCAGTACACAGGTAAAATGGCTTTTCCGCACTTTCGAAGTCCAGGAAAATGGAGCTGGAGTTCGTAGGGGAACATCTGCTCATGCAGGGGTGCCCTCACACACAGTTACTTGCACCCTGCCCTCTGGGCTAGGAGGGCCTGCCATATGGGTGACTTACAACGACCTGGTGCAGTGACCCATAGTGAAAGGGTGCATGCACCTTTTAACGTAGGCTGCAATGGCAGGCCGGCAGACACATTTTACATGAGTTCTCATGGGTGGCATTATACATGCTGTAGACCTTGGGGAACCCCTGGTGCCCTAATGCCCTAGGTACCATATACTAGGTGCTTACATGGGGGCACCAGTATGCCAATTGTGGGGTGTACAAAGTCAGGAACAACCACATTTAGAGGTAGAGAGCACAGTCATTGGGGTCCTGGCTAGCAGGATCCCTGTAAATATAGTCAAAACACACTGACAGGAAGCAAAAAGTGGGGGTAACCAGGCCAAAAAAAGGATACTTTCCTACACTGGCAAAGCCAATAGGCCTTGACATTGGTACCTTTTGGGTTTACCAATGACGAAAATAAACTAAAATGTGTCATGATGCTTGCATTCAGTATGCTTGTGCATGTGTGATGACACAGAATGCATGAGTTATGCATGTGCATGGGTCACCACTCATGCATGCACCTACTGAATGTCAAGGGTGCCACTTTATTTAGAGTATTATTTACCCATCTGAGAAGGCAAACACCACTTGGGACAGTAAATTTAAAAAACATATCAATTGCACTTCAGCAAGCAACGCAATCTGGCAGCCAATGGGAGGAGTCAGGCCCTTTAAATGTTAAAAAAATGTTTTTAAAGGACTGGTAGAGGTGGGCAACCAACAGTGGGGTCGGTGGGGGGAAGCAACAGGAGGTACGGGGAGGAAGTAAATTAAACAAAAATAAAGTGGCATGGAGGCAGAAGGGGAAAAGCAGGGGAAAACCTATACATGAGGGAGAGAGCAAAAGTGAGCACAATGGATGTTTGGCAGGAGCTTAAAGAAGCACACGAAGAGAGAGCAACACTGAGGGCCAGATTTAAGAAAAGTGGAGTTGCACCCAGTGCAGCGCCACTTTTCTTGCACCGCTTAGCACCCCCCTAACGCCACCATGTGTGCACCGTATCTAATTCACGGCACATCATGGTGGTAGTTAGGGAACTACCATCACAATTTTTCACACTAGTTCAGAGCTTTGCAAGATTAGCATAAAAAAGGTTGATGCTAATCCTGCAAAGCCCATTGAGGCCCATTGTAAACAATGGTGTGCCTCCTTCTAACGCCTGCTCTGAGCAGGTGTTAAAAGTGCTGAAAAAAATGATGCAAAGAAATCTCTTAGATTTCTTTGCTCCATTTTTCTGCCCCCCCTTACTGGGGAATGCCCTCTTTGCATACATTATGCATGGCACAGGCATAATTTCGCGCAAAGGGTTACAAAGTGGCGCAATGCATGCATTGCGCCACTTTGTTAATTTGACGCAGCGATTTTGACCTCGTTGGGCTACATTAGCAAAAACAAATGACGCTAAAGTGGTGCAAGGAGGCACTAGGGACTCTTAAATCTACCCCGTAGAGAGTGGGGTGCGGTTATTTGGGTGATGGAGAAGCCTGAGAGGGATGGAAAATAAATGCACTCTCTTAAAAAGAAGAGAGTGGTGCTTAACAAGTAAAAAGTGTTTCCCTAAAAGGAAGCAGTGGAAGGATACAAGTCAGCCAATCAAAAGGAAGGAAGCTATGTTCCTGTGTAGGGACAACATAAGAGGTTGAAGGTCATCTAATAATAAGCATGCAAATGAGAGTAAGAATAAAGTGAACAAATGATGAGCAATGGTCAAACTCTAAGCCCACAGTATGTTTTTGGTGAGGTCCACAAGAGGCATTTACCTACAGAAAGCCAAACGTTATCTGGTATGTGAGAACTAAAAATGACAGAATAGAGAAATTAAACTGTCACTAAATGTGTTACATTACCCCAATTAATTTGTTTTTGTTGCTGCAAAATTTAATTTGATCTTCCCTTACTGCATAATTTCAGTGGCCCTGAACATACTGTATATTATGAGGATATTGCAGGGTCACCAAGGAATTTTGTTACCCAAGAGAAGAAAAAGTCAAAGATAAGCCATTTTTTGTGGTTACCGAACCGATAGGTGACTCGCAATATTCTTTTCTTGAACAACAGGGGATATTTTATTGCTTTTCATACCTTGTAACACACATTCTGCATTCACTTTTTGTTTACGTTCTTTCTTCATAGGACTTACTTTATCCCTAAGAGCATGCAATGCATGGCCCAGTGTATTGCTTTTGCTTAACCTAAGGGGAAACAATACCAAAAAATGCAGCCCTCTTAGTCTGAGTAATGAATTTATTAAGGCACTTCCCAGATATCAAATAAAATAAAAATAAGCATATAACTAAAATAAAGTAAAACGTGTTTATACAAGAATAATCACAGCAGTTAAGCAATCACAGACAGAAATGTGTCATGCATCAACAGTGAGTATATATATATATATATATATATATATATATATATATATACATATACAAGCTACATAATCAAGATTTAAAATGCATCACCATGGGGGTAGGTTCATCATCCTCGCTAGCCAGACTAAATTGGGATCAAAGGGATTATGGGTGGCGCATCTGATCCACAGGTGAGTTCCTGTCTTGGCGCCAAGTCTCTCCACCTTTTATACCTTAAAACAAGCTCAAGGCGAGATTTCTAGAAAACCACTACTCTCTGTTCTGTAGTTAAATGCTGTCTGGTCAAAAACATGCATGAGAGTTGACCAGACTCCCCATGTTTATTTCTGAGGCAGAGGCGTATATTCCTCTGATAAAAACATTCTCAGCCTTGTGCACTTGTATCTAGTCTGCATTCCCCATAATATGTTCCGGCAGGGTATGAGAAGCAAAAAACAAGTTCTGCGTGGAAAACAAGTTTTTTGTGAAAGAACATCTGCGCTAACTGCAACTGAAGGAGGATACAAAATAGAATCACTCGCACAAAATGGAGTCGATGGTCAAACACGGAGTCGGTGGTTAAATAAACATAACATTACACTTCACCCTTTGACCATTGACTCTCATAGCACACTGGTTTAAATTCAACTTTTTGTGGTTGTAGCAGAAAAATTAAATTAGGTATCCATTGTACACAGCAACATAGCATTATTATGATAGACATCACTATTATTATTCCACCTAAAATAGAATGAAGCTGACTAAAATTAGGGAGCCAACTGAAGAATCAGTCCCATCACCCTTTGTCTACATCTTGTTTTACCTCCCTTTACTAATTCATACAAGACTTCAATATGAGACTGGATAGAAGAAGAAGCTTTATTCGGTATGAAAAGAATTCATCCATTACAACAGATAATCACCAAAACATTGTAAAAATACCAATAAAAACCATGTATGATAAAAACACCCATCATAAAAAACATGTACATATAAGTACATATATATATATATATATATATATATAAATAAAAAACAGAAGAAAATTAAAACCTCATTCATAAAAGCTGAAAAAGATAAATGAAATCATTCTAAGAATTCTACATTTTTGCGCCAAGTAGTAGCTCCCTTCAGGAATGAGCCCAGGCCCTTCCATACCAATACATCTGAGGCCATTTGCAGCCATATGAAGGCGGGACGGTATTGCACAAAACCCTTGGGCCTAAGGAGGGGTAGTAAAAATTGGGTTCTAAATGGAGCATAGAAGACACAGAACAGTGTAGAATGGATCAAAGTCTGATGTGATACCCCATCACAGGGGCAGGGTCTAATACACTTCTCCCCATACTGACCTAGGGGGAAGCACAAATTGCTTCTAATGATCCCCAGGCGAAATCGTGTTATGAGAGACCTTTCCCTCACATCCTTGATTTCTAAAAGATATTGCTCAGGACCCACCCACATCTTTAGCATCGTAAATTCCCTGATCGATTTTTTCCTTAGAGCCTCCCCCTCCCTCTTAGTCACCTGGATTCTCTGATAGTTATCCTTAACCCATTTTTTATCATAGCTAGTTAGGTCTTCGGGACAATCAAACAATTCAGGCCGCCCCAGGTCATAAGCCATCTTCCTTATGTGCGACAACCAGGTGATATGTTTTACATGGTCGCAGGCCAAGCAATCCCTTAGGATATCCCTATTAAGAGAGGCCTGTTCATTACTCCAAACTGAAATCCATAACAAAAGGGGAGCCAGCTGGGTAGTGTCCTGTACATGCTCAAGGTCCAGTTCCAGGTGGAGGCAAAATCCAGGAATATTTTGACCAACACCCAGAAGCCTTCTACAGAAACGATTTTCTTCCACCATAAGGGCTCGGGTATCCCTAAACCCCCAAAGTGCTGAACCATACAGAAGGACAGGTAGGCATTTCCGCCTAAAGATTTCAAGCAGGGGTTTGATCGGTTTGCTACCTACCCTAGCCGCGAAGTCAAAGGTTGCACCAACTGTTGCATGAAAAAGCACAATCCTTCTGGCAATACAGGGTTTCCAAGAACCTTTCTCATCAAAGATGACCCCTAAGTATGGGAACACTTGGACTCTACTAATAACTTGATCCTCCACCCTTAGCTCCCCAACCCTGCTCATAGGTTTACCACAGACCATAAAGTGCGACTTCTTAAAATTGACCTCCATCCCCAGTGCTGACATAAAGATGACATAAGCTCTAACTAATTCTCGGAGACCATTCATCGTGCGGGCCATAAGGACCGCGTCATCCGCATACGTCAGCACAGGGATATCAATACCCTTCACCTTCGGGACATCCCTGCAGTGTTCCATCAGAAAATCTGTAAGTCCATTAGTATATAGAAGGAACAAGGTAGGGGCCAAGACACATCCCTGGCGCACACCCCTTGAAAGCTTGAATGCCTCCGAACGTTCCCCATTTGGACCCACCCTTACATTTGCCACAGTCCCTGAATGGAGATACCGGAGAAGCTCTACAATAATAGGGTCCAACCCTAACTGAATTAGCCTCTCCTATAATAAAGATCAGTTCACTTTGTCAAAAGCACAGCTGAGATCCATAAAAGCAAGATAAAGGGTACCTTTTCTGGCCTGTGTGTATTTTTTGATTATCATCAGTAGATTGAGACACTGTTCTTGCGTACCAAGACCTTCCCTGAAGCCATACTGTTCCCGACTTAAAATATCATTTCCTATCATCCAGGCCTCTAGACGCCCTAGGATGATCCGCCCCAGAATCTTCACAGAGGCATCCAGCAGTGAAATAGGGCGATAGGACTTAGGATCATTACGATCACCCTTTTTAAACACTGGGACTATGCATGCCAATCTCCAAGAGGCAGGGATGCCCACAGTTACGGCTGCATTGAGAACATTTAGGAGAATGGGTGCCCATAACTGAGGGTTAGCTTTATACAAATCCATCGGGATCAAGTCCGGGCCCGGAGCTTTATTGTGCGCACAACTCTGTATCGCATCAATAACCTCCTGTAGTGAGAATCTGATTGCTAGGTTAGGAGCCACATCATACTCACTCTCCTGTGTATTACTTAGGGGGGTACCCTCAAATATATTACAGAAATGAGTTACCCAGGCCTCCGGGGCTATATTACAACCAAGGCCCTTGGAGGTTTCTGTTTCAAGGGAGCCTCTATTCACCACCTTCCAAAACAGGCCGGGGTCTTTCAAAGCTGTAGCGCGCTCTAACTCTTCCCAAGCTTTATCTTTATATTTTAGCTTGCTTTCCTTCAGGGTCCTTTTATACCTTGTTCTCGCTTCTTTAACGAGAAACCAATCTCTAGGGTGGGTCTTGGTAGCCATCTTTAGATTTGCCCTCGCATCATAGCAGGCTTTGTCGTACCAGCCACATTTACGTTTATTAAGGTGGTTGCCTACTACAAAAAGTCAGTCTCTGACTGCTGCATATACTACTGTTATCGCATCCATAACGGTCATGGGATTTGGCGCTTCTGTCAGGAGTATTTCCATAAATAGATGTAGGTTATTCCCCACCACCCTTCCCAGAACTTTTTGGTGGTCTACTTGCTTCCACCCAAGCCGCCTACCCTGGTCCTTTGTCACCACCGTTACATGCCTGCCTCGTCCCAGTAGGCGACCGCCCCCGGGAGTTTAAAGGACAATATAAGGGGATTATGATCGCTAAAGCATTCACCTAACACTTTACCTCCCATCACCAAGTCTCTCATAGGAGGGGACACGAAAATGTAGTCAATGGTGGATCCAGACCCTCTCCCGACATAGGTTGGAAGTTGGTGAGTGCCTACTGCTTCGATGTCATAGAAATTCAAGAGGCCCATCTCCCCGAGTTCCTTTAATAGATCTCTGCCTCTGGAGTCCTGCGGACCCAGCGCTGAAAAGACCTCGCAGTCACGGATAAAGGGGTTAAACACAGTATTGGCCCGGCCCAACTTGGCATTAAAGTCCCCAGAGATGATGGCACGAAATTCCAATCCCACCTTCTCCATTCTAAATTGCATTATCTTAAGAATGGAGAACAGGGCCCCAATTTGGCACCCCATATCCCACACAGCATTATAAAAGTTGACCAATAATACATTAAAATGATTGGAAAAGAGTACCCATACCAGCAATATACCTTGATGGTTACAGTTAATTTGAAAAGCCCCCATTATCTTAGAGAGGCGGATTAGAGTAACCAGGCCACCTTTCGAGCGACCACCAAGAGACTGTACGGCTGGAATTGCATATCTGTCATACCCATCCCATGCAGCCAGTCCCGTCGACCAAGTTTCCTGAAGCATGATAACATCATAGTTAGCCACACACCCAACCCATGCTTGATCAGATAACTTAGTGTCATAGCCAGCAATATTCCATGAGATAAGATTACACTGTGGGGGTACCTCTTCTTGTATATCCAGTGCCTTAGCGCATTGTCAATCCACCCCTTCCAGGGATAGATTGCTGTTAGTTTTTCTGCTGTGTGCCTGCAAGCTGAATTGAGCCAGGGGGGGATTCCTACCAGATCCAGAGGAGACTCCAGTACATGCTCGCATATGATCATAAAAATAGGCCAGGGGAACCATCCCTATAACGCCTGCACTAGGGGCAGGAGAGCGATGGCTAGAGAGAAGCCTTCTAGTCATGGCGGGATATCTAACATTTATAATAATACAGTCGCCCTTCCCTTAGGGTGGTCCGACAAATAAAACAACACATTCCTTAAAATTCTGAGCATCCCTTATTGTGTTTCAAAAGCAAGTAATCAATGGCAGCTCCATTCTGAAGAGCAGTCCCTCTAGTACCACACATATCTAGTAACAGTTCTTCTAAAGCAATAGATGTTTGATTAATACTTTTTACCATTAAACATGCTAGTTTGTTAATAACTTGAGTATTATAAACAGCTATTCTGGAGCTCCTACCATATAAAGACTAAGCTTTCATATTCTGCTTTAGATAATAAAATTATTTCAGAGTCACAATCATCACCAAGTTGAACAGTTTCCCTTGTGTTTCGAGTATGTAATGCAGAATGTAATAGAAACATCATAAGTCCCAACTTTGTGAAAGCACACAGTCCCCCAGTTATATTTGCAGGGATGTAGGTATAAGTGACATTACCACAAGAAAGTAACCATCCAACAGGAAATTAAACATGCTTAATATGACTGCAGCAGACACTATATTCTTGCAAGACATGCTATTATTTATATTTTTTCAGGTTTTGCCACTTTGTCTCTGACGTAACACTTGTTGTTCTCATTGGATCTCTCGAGGAAGAACCATTGTTGCTTCGAGGTGCATTTGAGCGCACTTCCCAATCTTTTTGGTGTCACATGTTAGATTATGATAAACGTCGCCTGAGGTGACATTGTAAGCAACAATGCGTATTAGGTTGTTCCATTTATCATCGGTAGTTTCTTGGCAAAACCGACAGTACTCATAGGGAGATAGATGAGTTTATACATCACATTCTTCCACCGCTCCGTCATCATTGTTACCGCTGAGTATTTGCAGCAAGACACTGACAGGAGTGGGTATGGCAACTAGTCAGGTAGAAATGACATTGATGGTGCTTATCATATTCGTTATGCAGAAATCCGATCTGTTTAGCACAGTTTGCTCAAAGAGAGATCCAGACATTTTCTGGCTTGCAGGCTTGTGTCCCTGTCCCCTAGTGACTTTTAACCCACTTAGCTTGCTCTGTCTTAGCCTATTTATTTAATCATCTCTTCCAAGATGGCTGCTATGTTTATAGTTAGGAAGATGTTTTGATTTCATGTTATCAGTGCCACTCCTTGAAAGCTTTACTATCAGTGTCAAAGTTACGTGAGATAAGTAGGTATTTACATCATGTCGCCTTCCCATTTACATGCGACAGGAACATAATGTACTTTTGGAGGGAATTGTTTATATAATTGCTGCCCCAAGCATGCCTCCTTATTTATTGTTTGGGAACATACCTGCATCAGGGGTCCTACAAAATCTGTATAAATACATCTCATGCAGACAAGGTTATCAGAGGGATTCCTACCAGATGCCATCAATACTATCTATTCTACACATCATCTTGATGCAGACCCAGCCTTCGTATCCCCACGCAGTCTGATCTAGAGACCTCATTCCAAGGTAACGATGGATGAGGGGTGCTTCTCGTGGGCATGGTACTGGCAGATTAGGCTTATCACACCTAGCTCTCTTTAGGTTAGAGATTAGGTTTTCCATGCCCTGGTTTTAGGGATCATTTACATTTCATGTTATTGCAAGATGGTGGGGGTCTTTGTGTTCACAGCTCAAGTTTTTACATTTCTGATTCTTGCATTGTTCATTGTCCTAATCATTGCAGCTTGTATTTTACAGTAGACTGAAGTCTTGTTAATAAATCTGTTGAAAACTTCACTACATCTCGTTCCTTGCCTGTGTGTGACTGAGACTTATTGCGCATGTGAGAAAAAGGTGCTCTCCATTCAACCATGACTCCCCTGAGACGTCGCACTCTAGAGTCCATGCTTAAAGGCTGCCAGAAATCATCTTTTACTGTTTGGGTTTTTGTGAGGTACTGCTTGTGAGCCGGGAGGGTTGGGCTGACAGGTGCGACTTATAGAATTGGCTTAGTCACCTACAAAGAAAAGTGCTGTCATCCCTAAACCAGCAGTCTTGCCTAAAGCAAGAGTCCAACAGGATTATATGACACTGCCTTCCAATGTCTCTTGGTCCCCCACATACTTTGCTGAACCATCAGTGGACCATACATGCTTCCTATCCTCAGCAGACAAGGAATCAAATGGCTCACCCCACCTCATCAGTGACTCTTTTACCTCTGTCACCTCCTTTAACACCTCTTCATCCTGCACAGGGGCCTGTGCCACCTTTTTATGCTGACCGCGGTTCCTGCTGGTCCCACTCGGGCCCTGTCCTGTATGAATCATTTCCACTTAATGATACTTGCTTCCTGTGTATTTCCTATTCAGTGAATTTTCGGTGAGCTCATTAGCCTCTGCATTATCAGGATCTTGGGTCTCAGAATCACATTATGCCCTGTTGTCATCTGCTCGGTATCCACCGGAGCCCAATAACATGCCAGTAACTGATTTTCTAATGGAGTGTACTACTCGAAAGCATCTCGCAACTTCTTAGTCCTAAGTCCTAGGGCAGTGGTTCCCAATCTGTGCGCCGGGGCGCCCCAGTCCACCATCAAAAGGAGCCAGGGGCGCCGTGCACCAAGGGGTTTCACTTTCGAATTGAAGAAATAATCGGTGTTTAACATCTAGACAAATTTGAGGTTTTCAGTATGAGCATAAAAACCGCTAATGTTTTCCACTAGATGGCAGCAGTGTATTATTCTTGAAGAGTGCAGAAGTGAATGTTAATAGTCCCTCCAGCCTGCAGCAGCGGTTCCTGCTCTGACCTGCGTTTCAGCAGAGAAATGGAAGCCTCAACTGCTACAGCTTTGGATATGTGAGAAATGTGGGGATGGAAGCTGGGCGCAGGGCTTAGACAGTCCTCTTGAAAGGTGCTCAGAGGCTGACACTGCATTTCTTCTCCTATAAGGCAATCAATGAACTGCCTGCTAGCCGTATAAAGCCAGTGTCATCACTTTCTGGCCTGGGCTAGCCGTGCCTGGTCTTTTACAGGATACTTTCTAGGAATGAATGTAGATTTAAAAATGTTTTCCCTTTTTTCCCCCTCTCTCACTTTGGCCCTCTCTTGAGGATGATCTCTCATTTCCTGTCCTTGCACCAATAATTACTAATAAAGTATTTATTTGGCGTAATCAGCTTACTTTGGGCATGATAAACTGCAAAAGATAAATACAAAACAAATATATGGTACAAACTTCTATTGTCCCATTCATAACCTCATAAAACTTTTTCTAGAACACCTGAATGATTGATTGTGAGAGCGATTCTCTCAAACAAATTGACATTTTCATTTTTATTTAAACTGACAATAAGAAAGCAAGGCAGGATGAGTCCTTATCTTATTGTCCATTCAGGGTTCACCTTTTCTTACTTTATAGGGATGCTTAACCTCCATAAAAGATATAGCAACTCCAGTCACAGGTATGCCCGCCAAGAAACTGAAAAAAGCTTTACTATATACAGTGTCTCCTGACATGCAAGTGTAAACATTTTTATTGTTCAGTAACTGGGCATGGGAGGAAAATGAATGGTAGTGTGTAGAGAAAGTAAGGAGTTTGTTGTTTACTCAACTCTGTGAAGGAGAACTTAGTAGTGTCCCTACCTCTGCCCCCCTCCATGCCCTTCAGGTAGGTCAGCAACCCTGGTAGTGACTCAGATTCACACACATTTCTTCTGTGGCTTGGCCCAAACTATTTTGGAGCAAACACACCTTTTTTAGGGATTCAAATGGGCCTGCCTGAAGAAGAAATTTGCTTGCAACATAAAATTGTGTACTTTTTTTTGAAAATCTTTATACTGACTTTGCACAGTACTCTGCTATGTAGTTTTGAGGCCCAATATGTTACCATCAGACTGCAGGAAATAAAGTGCAAAAAGTAAAAAGCTAGATGGGAGACCTCTATCAGTGAACCCAGGATCTGAAACAACATTCCTGTATTTATCAGAGCCTCACAACCCTGCTCAGGAACAACCTAAAGTCACACCTCTTTAAAAAAAAAAAGAGCACTACATCAAAATGCAGCAAGAGTTCACTTTGATAACCCTGTATCTTTCCAATCAGTTGTTGACATTGCAAGACGCTCTACAGTGGATAGGATAGCATTACATCTACTATTGTAATCCTGACCCACCTACCAAAATAAATAACATAACGGGGGAACAGCGACCACTGCCAGTAGGTTAAGGGAGCCACGGGTCAAAAAAGTTTGGGAACCTCTGTCCTAGGGGTAGTCTCTCTCTTCTCTGTTTTTGCTATATCCTCCTATTTGCATATTTCCCCTGGACTGTCACATGCAACTCAATATGTCTCTCCAGTACTGGCCACAAGTCTAAAGCATGTTCAATCGCCTCCTTTCCCAATTCAAACGCACACTGCTGCTGTTCTTCCATTCAAACTCATGTTTCTTTCAAGTCACCTTGTATAAAGGGGCCAAAATCTGACTCAAGTGAGGGATATGCTGTCTCCAAAAGCCAAACAATCAAATGAATTGTTGAGTTTCCTGCTTTTTACGGGGTGTGGCAAATTCCAGTATCTTTTGTCTCACCTGCTGCAGCACCTCCCTATTACCTTGGTTTTACTGAATTCTTAGAAACTTCACATTTTGAGAGGGTCCTTGCATCTTGTCTGGATTTATCACCCACCCTTTGCTTTGCAAATGTTCCACAACCCTGTCCAACTGAGTCTGCACCTGTTCTTGTGTTTCTCCCTGAATCTTCACATCATCAATATAACGAGACAGCAGCACCCCTGGAATGACAGGTACTTCATTCAGGTGTCCTGCCACAAGCCGGCGACAGATGGCAATTACATAAATTTAAATTGTCTAATTAAAACCATGTAAAACTGAATTACTCGTGGTTCTCAGGGGCCAATGGTATATTGAAAAAGCATTGTCAATATCAATTGTCTTGTCCCCGACCCCTTTGTGTCTTTGTATTCTTTCAATCAAAGTGATGGTGTCGGGGACAGCGGTGGTCAAAGGGGGTGTATATTTATTCAATTTGCCGTAATCTATTGTCATTCTCCATCTCCCTTCCGATTTGCTGAAGGGCCCCACAGGATTATTCCACGCAGTGGTGACCGGAGCCACCACCCCTTCCTCTTCCAAATCCTGTATGGTCTTACTTATGTCCTCATGCCTTCCCAGAATTTGGTACTGCTTCAAATGAACCACCTTGGTAGCCAGGGGCACCTTCACCTGAGGTATTTTCAGGTGACCCACCCTCATGGCTGCCGCTGAGATGTATCTCTTCAATCCAAATTGATAACACTGATCTTCTAAATATAAAGCACTTCCCTTCAGTATATCAATTCCAAGAATATATTAAAAAGGAGCACTATAAAGAGTACTTTTTGGTGTTCTCCCTATTTTCATTTGAACCTTGGTTTGTACAGCGGGGTTTTCTTTCCACCTAACCCTGTGAGGGTATAGTGCTAACCAGGTGAACTTTTTTGGATTTCCATATATCAAAGAGGCCTCCGCTCCGGTATCCACCAGGGCCCTGACCTTCTGGACATTTCTATTTTTCCATTAAATTTCTAAATCAACTTGGAGTCTATTATCTTTATAAACCCAACCCTTTACCGGAGTTTGGCCTATTTCCTAATCTAATTTAAACCTGTTGACCTTTGCCCAGGTCAGATCTGAATATATTCTTTCATACCTGCGGGTAGATTGCTCTCCTTCCCTGTTCTCCGCAGTCAACCAATCAGTGCCCCGATCTTTCTCATCCTTCGCCTTTGGGGAAACATTTTTCTCCCTCTCCTTTTCTTTCTCCTGATTCACTGACTTACCCTGACTCACCCGTTTATTATCCCACTTATTCACCTTCCTGCGCACCTCCTTTCTGTCCAGCCCTCACTTGCAATACATCTCCCACAGACTCTTGGTATCTATCCCATCTATCTGTTCTTTGTTGACACCATCCTTCAACAATGCCATAAACATATCTCTTCTAGATACCCTGTTATTGTCAGTGCGGCGCTCAGACCAAGAGGCTCTTTCAGGTTTCATCCACTCTCCCAGCTCTCCCAACTCGCGGACTACCTCAAGTACATCGTTCAATACGTGTTCTATCTGGTTAATTAGCAGAGTCATTATCACCTGCTTGTACATTGCGGGAGCTAACTGAATTATTTTGTTTCACACTGACACCTTCAGTGGCGCATCCAACAAATTGTGAGCCTCATTCAAATAGAGTTTTCATACTTTCTTCCTTAATTCTCTGTATAGCATCTCTCAGTGTGTAACAGGTCTTATCATTTGGTGGCCAGTCTGACTTTATGATATTTGTGATCACACCCTATAACTACTAAATGCAAAAAATTAGTCACCCTGTCATCCTCATAACCCCTAAATTGCTCCTGTACGTGGGATCAGTGCTTAGGGTACAAAACGTTCTTGACTCCCACATCCAAAGCCACTCCAGAAGCTCCTGTGTCAAACAATTGCACCAGCCACATAAGCAATGCTTCCCCAGGTTTTTGATGAAACCTATCCATTATATCAAAATCTCCTTCTGCAAGTAGTCTTCTGGGAAGTGCATCTCAAACCCTAGGATTTTGTGGGTGCCCTGTATTTTCCATCTAAAATAGGCTGTACAAGAACCTCTTTCTGCTCTTCTGGCTCACCCTGCCCACTTCTATTTTGGCAACACTTCGCCAATTTGAAAACTCGGAAGAATCCCAAATATAATGACTCCTGGGGTAGGGTGGGGGCGCTGTGCTAGAAGGGGGGTGAGGGGAGCTGTACTAGAAGGATGTTGGAAGGCACTGTTCTGGTACAGGGTGGTGGGTTCCGGGATGGAGGGGGGAGGTGGGTATTGGGCTTGCACGGAGGGTCGGAGAGTTGCCTGCCGGTGACAGGAAAGAAATGTCCTGTCACCCTTAGCCTTTCTGCCAGGAGTTTTGTGGCGGTGCTACTGCCACGGAAACCCTGGTGGAAAGTTGACTCCTAATACAGTTGGCGGTCTTCATTGGACTGCCAAGTCGAAGATGCTAATCTCCGGCCCAGTGGGTCCAACCACCCTGGCAGTACAGGCGGGTATGTGGCGGGTTGGCAGAGGCCAACCTGCCACACTCATAATGTGACAGTCTTCACCGCTGGCCAGTCGGCAGTGAGACTGCCACTGTGGCCCTGGCGGTCACAAGACCGCCAGGGTCATAAAGAGGGCCTTAGTCTGAATAATGAATTTATGAAGGCACTTCCTGGATATCAAATAAAAAGCACACAAATATATAAAAATAAGCAAATAACTCAAATGAAGTAAAATGTGTGTATATACCAGAATAATCACAGCAGTTAAGCAATCAGAGACAGAAATATGCCATGCATCAACAGTCAGTATATATACATATACAAGCTTCATAATCAAGCTATAAAATGCACTGCCAGGGGGTAGGTTCATCATCCTCGCCAGGCAGACTGGGGAACCCAGGATCCTACAAGGCAGGAGACCCCCAAATTGGGATCATAGAGATCCTGGGCAGCACGTCCGCTCCAACGGTGAGTTCCTGACTTGGTGCCAAGTCTCTCCATCTTTTATACCTTAAAACAAGTGCAAGGTGAGATTTTTTGAAAACTGCTCCCCTCTGTTATGAAATGAAACACTGGCTGTACTTTGTCAGGTCGAAAACATGTAAGAGAGTTGGCCTGACTCCCCATGTTTATTTCTAAGGCAGAGCCGTACATTCCTCTGATAAAAACGTTCTCATCCTTGTGCACTTGTATCTAGTCCGCATCCCTCATAATATGTTCTGGCACGGTATGAGAAGAGAAAAACAAGTTCTGTGTGGAAAACAAGTTTTGTGTGTGAAAGAACATCTCTGCTAACTGCAACTGAAGCAGGGCACAAAATGGAATCATTTGCACAAAATGGAGTCGATAGTCAAACATGGAGTCGGTTGTTAAATACACCCCCCATCCCGCATGGATAGATGCCCATGCTGCAGATTAAGGGGTGCTGATGTTCTACACATAGCTTGGTAATCCAGCACAGTCCAAAACATCTGGAGACAGGTGGTTGCAGACATAACAAGAACCACGCTCTTCAATATAGCCCTCTGCCTTCACTGTTGGCTCTTAAGTAACATTAAATGATCATAAGGTCATAAAATACAATACAAATTTTTAAAACTGTTGCTGGTTTTGGCCTGACCAGGTTGCCATCACCTGAATGGGACAGCGGGCACTGGAAATAGTGCACTGGCACAAAGACTTTTTAGAGTGGTCCCTGGCAGAGGCATCCCATATGAAACTCAATAGGTGGCGGGACGACAAAATGATCGAAGACCTGTCTGACTGGAGGGATTTATGTGACTGGAATCGGGTATAGATTCAAGGGATATCGGAAGCGATACGGGAAGAGGGGGTGACACACCCCGGCAGGGGGTCCTGTCTCAGTTGAGCCTGGGTGGAGGTATGAAACATCCCCGCAAAAAGAAGGTGGCCATTTACTGTGGGGCTCTGTGCACTCAGTAGACCCAGAACTGTATAATGCAAAGTTATATATCAATTATGTGATGCTTAATTTTCTACCATATGTACCACTGCCTGCTGATTTTATTTTATTTCCTTGTACTTTTTTACAAAAATGAAAATAAAGATTTGTAAAAAGTGTCAGCAAACTACACGGTGTGGGGACAAAGAATGGGACACTATTACACACAAAAAAGCACAGAAAATATAAGGAGCATCATACTGACACAACATGCATATGGTGACCCTCAACAGAACCAAATGGATATCTACTGTCCAAAAACAACACCCCAAAGCAATGTGTTTGTCATACTTCAGCAGTATTGCTTGTACTATCGAGATAACGCAGGGGAAGGTGCGGAGAATTAACATATGGGAGGCAATCAAGAGAAGCATATGAATGAGTGAAGCGGAGAGGTGGGCAGGCGACGAAGAGTGGCACGAGGGGACAGAACTACAGGAGGAAATCTGCTTGAAAAAATATGCATTCTCATGGAGTTCTCAACACAAAACAGGAGTCCTGTGCCAGGTCTAAAAATAAGTGAGGGGAGAAGGAGGTGCAGTCTTGAAACACACACATGCACACTTATGGAGTGTCGGGAGCAAGTATCGACACAAGGAGGAGGGGAGACATTCTGTAAAAACATGCATATACTCTTTAGGAGTGCTAAAGCACAAGCGCTATGGAGGGAGCAGTAGGCAGAGGGAGGGGGAGGGGGAGGGGGAAGAAATAGTACCTAAATCATGCCGGGAGCAGCAGACCAGCACAGATTAAGTTGGACCCTAACAAATACAACAGAGTCTAACAAGCAAGGAGCATGTGCCTGCAATGCACTCGCAGGCTCGACCCTAAAAAAATGGTGTCCTTGTGTAATGTAACTAATGCTCTTGCAAAGCCCTACATTACCTCCGGTCGAGTTCAAGCTATATAAAACTATGTAAAAAACTATAAAAGAAAAAAGCCAGTGGCTACCAAGGCAGTGGTATTGTGAAGCTTCCTGTCCATGAAACAAGGAAGGGATCACTTTGTAAAATCTGATTAAATATTTTTACAAGTCCTTCTAGATCCACATTGCCATATTCAATATCTCATTCAGTATGAAACCAGACAACCACATCTTCTACTTTCCAAACATCTAGAATAGATTTTCTTTCATTTAGGGTTATTTGTCCACTGCTGTCTTCTGATCTCAATATTCTACTACAGACAAAATCCTATACAAAAAGTTTTTACAAAAAGGCCAAATTTTGTTTGCTAAGTACAGATTAAAAGACTGTAATCACATCTTGCACAGATTAATAAACATATGTTTGCACAACTCGCAAGTGAGAAATATGTGCTTGCTTTGTATACTTAAAAAATCTTTAGAATCATTTGGCACACAATACTACTAATGAACCTCTTCAAAATGAGAAGGATGGAGGTTGAGAGAGCGATAGTTAAACTCATTAAAGAAATATAGTCATAGCCTGAATGCTCATTAACGTCAATTCACCAAAATGCCAGCGATAGTGGAAGTGACATTTCACGGCCATCACATGCACTTTGTCCTTACATTTCTCTCGCACACACACACAACATGACATACCTAAATTTAGGGGGACCGGCCATTCACCGTAATAAGGTGTGCATTTTCTATTCTAACTCCATGTGCGCTTTGATAGTAGGGAAGGTTATAAAGCTGCCCGAGGCAAATATCACTGCACTTTTAGTTTTTTGTTACACTCACTCGAACGTATCTAAATACATTAATGGGACCAGCCCTCATAACGCACCAGTCCTCACAAGGATAGTGTTTGTCTTGAACTTTTGGTGTTTACCAACGCTATGAGGACTGAACCGGTCCTCACAGCGTTGGCTATACATGCCCATGTTTACACACACACACACACTCTCACATAAACACTCACCCACCTGCAAGCACATACACGACATTTACATTTAAAAGTATTTTTAGGTCAAGCTTAGGCCACGCTTGCGCTATCAGGTGATCTGTTGTATTCAGTTTGTGGGCTTTGACTCCTCCCATCACTTTTGACTAGTCTATTGGCAGTCTTGTCAAATTCTTTGCTTGCAGTGGCTAATTTGGCTTCTAGCACCCTCCTTTTTCTAAGTTGTTTACTCCCCTTGAGTCTCGTCATAAGACTTGTCACCCTTTACTACTTCTTATTTTAGTTAGTGCTTCAGAACTATTTTTTAAATTTGCAGTACGGTTGCCACGCTTCCTGTGCTGTTTGCTGGCGCTGCTTGCGCTCCTCCCCTGGCACAGCTGAAAGGCTTAGTCACCCTTTGGCCTCTTTGATCCATGTAAGGAAGACTTTGAGAGCCCATGGGTTTACAGTTAAATTGCCGAAGGTTTCATATGGTTCTAAATAGGAAGACTCCTTATGTTTCAGTTTGAAACCGCAAATAAAGAAATATTTATCAATACCATAGAAAAGCATATTTTGCAAAGTAATATACAGTGTTTCAAGGATGGTGGTTACACGCTCTTATACAGCTTTATTCTGGTGCTCCTCACTGTATTCCCCCTGCCCCTTCGAGCTGCCTTGATACTTCTGATTGTTTTTGCCACCTGGTTAAAATCATGTTTCTTATTGCAGCTTCCATATCGTGACAGCTAGATTTTATTTCATTTTTCATGTAACTTAGCATTTTATGGCCGTCTGTAAGTAATTTACACTGACTCTTTGTGTTCCAAATACAATGGCTTCCCATCTTCCCTTTCTGCCTCTAAACTTTAACAAAGGCAGGTATGCAGGGATTTTATCTCGCTATTTTGTGTTTGTGATGCATTTGGTGTATTTTTAGGCATTTTTTTTTGTTTAGAATACGGGTGAACAGGTTTGCTGTGTCAGTGCCAAGTTTTTGGTATAAAAGTGATTTTGTTTTGTTGTAAAGCTATTTTAGCCATGTTTTAGACACGTTATTTTAGCTAACTAGGCTTGCCTCTGAGCACTTTAATTCAGTTACATTTTATTCAGCATTGCTTTACTTTCCTAGCAGTAGCCACATTTGTGGTGCTGTTTTTTATTTTTTTATCTCATTGTATGTTAGCCTAGGAAAGCATCACGTTCTTAGTTGGACATTGATTTCACTTTGTGCTTTCTTCAAGGCTACAGTTAGATAGGGTTGCCGACAAACGCGGTATGCTGTGTCTCCAACATTCACAGAAAAAACACAATCATAGGTGGGGATCATTTATGTAAGTTGTTTTATTATAAAAACACCCCTTTCTCCTAGACACGTTAGAGGGAGATTCCAGCCAGATGACCACAAATGTATGCTGATTACTTAGCTGCAGCTATTTGCTTAGATGGCCGGTCCCCTGATCCACATGGGGACAGTGTCTCTCTAGTCTCCAGACCTCTTCCTCCAGGTATGAGGGATGATGTACCCCCAGGGAGAAAACCCCAAGGGTAGATTAGGCTTATTATGCTGTGCTCAAACATAGTGTAGGTAGGCTACATATATATCACTCCTAGTGACAGTATAGTAGGACTGTTTTTGTATTTTACTCTGCTAATCACCTGCTTGCATTTATGGTGTTTTATCATCCTAGTTATTGCAATACATGCCTTTTTATCTAAGTTGCAGTTACGTCAATAAATCCTTATTGAACTATATTCTGCCTCTGTTGTCTTTGCCTGTATGAGACTTTTGGTTACTGAGAGAAAGGATGGGATCTGATAGACCATGATTCCCCTGAGGAGTCTTTCTTGTCATGCGCCCGGTTGCCACAATCATCTCGGCCAGAGATGAGGTGCTGCAAATTAGCCAGAGAACCTGGATTAGGCCGACAAGCATCATGTGGTGTGGAATTATACTTAGTACCCACAATCCGTGGGATCCTGCGTCCCAAATTCAGTAGCCTCATTAGTAGAATGAGAACCTATGCAACATGGCGGACCAACGTTTGGTCAGGCACTAATATTCGGATCCTCCTGAGTATCTCTGTCTCATTTAAGGCTAAAGACAGCTGGATACTATATACAGAGACGTCCGGGGTATTGAGGATTTCCTTCTCAGCTAAATAGGTAATACCTATCTTGAGCTGTAGGTTGTTCAAGCTTGAATCTTATGAGGACCAATCCCCACTTGGTGTCCTTATCGGTGAACATACATCTACCATTAAAATGGCAAACCCACAACGGGTCGCAATTGCAGTAAATATGCAACCACCCCTCACTGCACATTTATTGGCAAATGGCCTAACGGCCCAGGGGGGTCCAGTCACATTTGTTGTTGAGGCTCATCCAGCCTATAGAACAGACATTTGTTACTCTTGGGTCACTGTTCCAGTGGTGGATGGGAACACAAATACATTTCACAAATACATTTCACAACTACACACCTGAAAACATACCTGCACAATACAGAGCGTATGCATATTTAGAAATACCTGTATCTGATCAAGACCATAATAACTGGCTTGATGGCGCCTCTCCACATACAATATTACATGTTAGGTTAGGTCCTCTGAGCAATGATGGCCCGCCATGGCCTTCATTGGCCACATATACACCACACCCTGAGGCAGCAACCTTAGCAGTAGCTGAGGTTCGCCACCTATATATAGAGCTCACGACAATATACAGACTGTTAGTACAGTTTGTAATGCAAACATTAAATACTGACCCAGCACGTGCTGCACCAGCGCAATAACATGCAGTCACGCCAGGTATTAACCCTGTGACTGTACATTCAGTTATGGGTAAGGTACCCACCAAGCTGGAGGAAATTCCGTTTTGGTTAGCTCAAAAAATAAGTGGGCTGGAAGCAGTTTTTCACCATACCGGGCCTCAGGATAACCACAGAATTCTCACTATATGCTTGCCATTCGGGATGGTTCCCACAGTTGATAACTGCAATACACAGTATTTGCCACGCTCTATATTACTGCATACGGTACACCAAAACTTGCCAATCTTCCAGAGGTGTTAAAACAAATTCAAGATGAATATGGGGCTGCCCCTGCCTGCACTTAGGGATGCAATTAATGGGCAATTTTGCTACAGTATCCTCAATCATATTAAGTAACCTTTAAGGGGAAGCAGTTGCACTAGCAGTGCGCATGTGGCTCGGGCCGTTCCTGAACGTGTGCTAACAAAGATTATCACAGGGACCTATTCAAGTATTGGTTGAGATAGCCTGAGGTCCAGACTGATTAAACCACAATTTCAAGGTAGATCTAATAAAGATACTACCAAACAAGTACCTGACAGTCCAAAAAAACGCTGGGATAAAAAACAACAAACACCTAAATAAGAAAGGGGAGAATCTCTGCACGTGAAGACCCACAAAATAGATATTACCTTAGAAAGAGGGATAATGTAAAAACGCCTGACAGATATCAATATACTGATACGCGCCAATCTTGTTCCTTTCAGGACACACCTGAAAAATGCAGTGAGAGGTGGGAGGTCAGAGCAGCGAACTGAGTACATGAAACCAAGAAAGGACTCACAACGCTCATCTGAAGTTTCAGTTAAAAAAGAAGAGAAACTTCCCAAGCAAAAACCCCAATTTAAAAAGAAAAAGGTGGCAGCAATTACAATCCAATATGCCACTCAAGAAAGGGCTTTACTGAATAACAGGAAGTGGGCACTGGCACTGCTCGTCAGTGCAGTAGAGGTCACTGGCACTGCTCGACAGTGCAGCAGAGGTCACAATAGTTCGCCAGGATCTTCAGGAGCATCTGGAGATGAAAGCAACTGATGACTTCTTACAAGTAGAGACTGCGGGCAGGGTGTACAGAGTAACTATTCTGTTAGAAGGATACATTGAACATAGGATAAAGGCCATCTTTTGGAACTGCCTTTTTTGTATTTATGATATTTTGCTGGCTTAAAAAGATTGGCTGCCAAAATTCATCTGCGATCACCCTTATGGAGAGGATGTATTGAGAAATCCTGCTCGCCCCTTGTTCCCAGAAAGCTAGTTGAAATGCATGCCATTAATTGGGCAGTGGCAAGGGCACCTGCGTTATATCGCAATCATGTAGGGTGGGACAAAGATTCCCCCTACCATGGAATACCAATAAAATCCCAACCCCCAACCTTAACCTCAATACCCAATAAAATACGATGCAAAAGCACCAGACTCATCTATGAATAATCTATATATAATAATCTATTATTTCCAGTCACTAAACCCTACCACTCATATAGCCTTCCTTAGTGTCCTGTTTCTGGGATACGAATTGTTGGATGAAGGCAGAAGCCTGGTGCCCCAATTTTTCGAAAAATGTCCACAACTACAGCCTCCAAACACAATAAAAAAGCTCCAGTCAGTGTTGGGCTTTTTAAACTTTGGCAGAACATATATGATAGACTATTCACAGCCCATCAAACCATTGTACGACTTAATATGTCCTGATTTTACCAGCAAAGTTTGGACAGTCGAACATATGCGCATTCTGAAAGCTTTGCAAAAAGACATGCTTGAAGCAAAACACTTGCACACAAGGGACAATAAAAAACATTTGGTCATCATAATAATTGCTGGTGCCATCGGTTTCACCTATGTGACATTCAATGAGGGTGTGACCGACCCAATTGCATACAAATCACACTTATACTCCACAGCTGAACAGCGTTTTGTTACCACTGAGAAAATTCTCACTGCTGTTCAGATGGTGATCCTTAAAGAGAGACCTCTGGCCCAAGGGAAATGCATTATTGTCATATCCCCGATTCCAGCCCTTGAGGCTGTTACCAAAGCCAACATTCCTAACGCTAAAGCATTACATCCATGTTGGATACAATAGGCACCGTCTCTGACAGCCACTGATGTTGATTATGTTTTTTATTCCAAATTACAGACCCAAAGGTTTTTACAATATGAACTTGAGTATCCAGTTCCTGCAAATACACTGCCTATTGAACTATATCAATGACTTTGTACACTGATGGTTGAGCCCAACCAGCAATAGGAACCAAACATCAATACTCCTCTGCTTGCACAGTCATGAGTGGTTACATGAAGGATGGCAAGTTCCATCCACATAATACTTACATGCAGACTCTAGGAGACTGCACTGTACAACTTGCAGAGCTCCAGGCTCTGGTGATGGCACTGGAACATATGGATCCGGAGCAGATGTCTGTGATTCGGACTATTCTGTCCAGTCCTTCAACGAATATCTGCATTATTGGCGTCAAAATGGGTTCAGAGATTCAAAAGACAACACCATTAAACACAGACGTCTGTATTGGAAAGTAGCGGAGCTGAAAGAGATGCTACCTAATGTCCATGCTGTACATACACTAGGACATCAGCGTGTTGGAATACACATTAAAGGCAACACTCTGGCTGATGAAGCAGCCAAATCAGCAGTAACCCTGGCTTCTGTTCCTGCAGTAACTCGTTCTAAGCTAAAAGTGGATGATGAAACACTGGCAGCTGGGAATGCTTCGGCCGACGGCAGGCCTTTACTTAAAGTGTATCCTGGTAAATATTCCTACTGGATGGCAGGCTTTTTTGATGCACAAGTAACAATACCAAGTGTGGGAGTTCAAGTAATTCCCAATAAAGACCTAAGACCTGAATTAATAAAAGCAGCGCACAAGGGCGTTGCTTCTGCTCATGCTGGTGTAGCTGCTACAATTTCAATATTACAATCATGTTATTGGTGGCCAGGTCTCTACAAACAGACCAAGCAGTATGTCCTTTGTTGTGACATCTGCCAGCAAATAAAAGGGTCCACTGTGAAACACCCACTGCAGATACCCCTCCTAATTTTCAACAAACCTTTACAGTGTGTGTGCCTGGACCATTGTGGTCCCCTAACTCAAGATAGTGCATACAAATACATTTTAGTCGCTGTTGACTCATGTTCCAGATTTCTATGGGTTTGGCCACAACGCTTTGCTGACGCTCGAACTGTTATTAAAGATTTGCAAGTCTTTATCCGCACATTTGCTGTTGCGGTTTTCCACTCGGACGAGGCCCTGCTTTTGCCTCAAGGGCTTACAGGGACACCATGGCTTCAGTAGGGGTCCAACTGCATTACTTGTCTCCATTTCATCCCGAGGGAAATAGAGTTGTGGAGTGACAAAACTGAGATTTAAAGCAATCCTTAACAGGTAGAGTATTAGGCACAGGTTGTAGTTGGTTTACACAGCTATTTGGAGTCCAGAGAGCACTTAACAATCTTCCCAGAAGGTCCCTGGGGGGCATACATCATACGAATGCCTCTTTGGAACTCGACTGTATGTTCCAGATCTTGATGGTCCTGGCTTGGAGGCGGCGGATACACCCTTTGACAAAACTGAACGTGTCACTGTCTTGCAGGACTTACAATAGTTCTGTGATGACAATGCATCTGCCAATGCTGCCTCCTTTGAAATCAGGGATGTACCAGTAACATCTACCGGCTGGATTCCTAAACTTAGGATCTAGTACCTGAAAAGATTGCTGTGAAACAGGAGTTTGGTCCTTCTTATCGTGCACCAGTTTGAGTCCTGGGAATACACAGTACCAGAACTCTGATTCTACCACAGTTGCCTGGCTCTAAAGAAAATTGCTTTGTCTCCATCGACAATGTCAAGTTACACCACGTGGCCGACCCTGCACAGCAGATGTAGAGGACTGCTGGGTAGTGCCCGAACCCCTCCCACTACAGACCAGGATGTTCCCCTACAAGTCTTCAACAGCAACGTTGAGACCTCTCCGAGCTTAGGGAGGGTGGAAGATGAGCTTTCATTGTTTACACTTCTACAATCAGTAATGAAAATAATGAGCAATTTCTAACAAATTCTATACAAACGAATATAATTGGCGATTTCCAAAGTGACACTGACTATTGAATTTGGATTTTTTCATCACATGATAAATTGTCCTTTTCCTGCCCCAGTGTCTCTTAGCTTGTCACTATTGACATATATGTTTTTTTTTAGCGTAGGAGTTTATTAGATTTCTTTTACCTTGAGCTTTTAAGCCACCTTTGACTAGCAAGGGGAGAGTGTTGTATAGCTATTTTAGCCATGTTTTAGACACATTTTTTTACCTAACTAGGCCTGCCGGTGTGCACTTTCATTCAGTTACATTTTATTCAGCATTGCTTTATTTTCGTAGTAATAGCCACATTTGCAGTGCTGTTTTTTTTTTTTTTATCTCATTGTACTTTCGCCTAGGAAAGCATCACGTCCTCAGTTGGACATATATTTCACTTTGTGCTTTGTTCAAGGCTACAGTTAGATAGGATTGCCGACAAATGTGGTATGCTATGTCTCCAACATTCACAGAAAAACACACTCATACGTGGGGACCATTTCTTGGAATGTCAGTTGTTTTATCATAAAAACGCCCCTTTCTCCTAGACATGTTAGAGGGAGATTCCAGCCAGATGGCCATGACTGTATGCTGATTGCTGATTGCTCAGCTGCAGCTACTTGCTTAGACGGCCGGTCACCTTATTCACATGGGGATGGTGTCTCTCTAGACTACAGACGTCTTCTTCCAGGTATGAGGGATCATGTACCCCCAGGGAGAAAACCCGAAGGGCAGATTAGGCTTATTATCCTGTGCTCAAACATAGTTTAGGTAGACTAAATCTCTCTCTCTCTCTCTCTCCCTATATATATATATATATATATATATATATATATATATATATATATATATATATATATGCATATATATATATATATATATGCATATATATATATATATATATATATATATATATATATATATATATATATATCACTCCTAGTGACAGTGTGGTAGGACTGTTTTTGTGTTTTACTTTGTTAGTCACCTGCTTGCTTTTATGGTTTTTTATCATCCTAGCTAATGCAATACATGCCTTTTTATCTAAGATGCAGTTACTTCAAAAAGTCCTTATTGAACTATATTCTGCCTCTGTTGTCTTTCCCTGTATGAGACTTTTGGTAACTGAGAGAAAGGGATGAGATCTGATCGACCACATATTCCCCTGAGTAGTCTTTCTTGTCATGTGCCCGGTTGCCACAATCATCTCGGCCAGAGATGAGGTGCTGCTAGTTAGCTGGAGAACCCGGACTAGGCCGACAGGCGTCATGTGGTATGGAATTATACTTAGTTCCCACAATCCGTCTGATCCTGTCTCCCAAATCCAGTAGCCTCATTGGTAGAATGAGAACCTACGCAACAGTTTGTAGGTGAGGGTAATATATTTTGGGGTGAGCGTGAGGTGGTTTTTGCTTGAGTATGGTATTTCTGTTTGTGCCCTTTAGTGTGCTTCTTCTGTTTCTCTGTTAGCCTGCCATGGTCAGCACCTCATGTTCCCTTGTTTACCCATAATATTTGGACGTTTACACTTATTCCCAGTTGCAATGTTTTTTTATTAAGTATGCCAATAAAGCTGATTTTTATTTTATTTCAAATTACCAGTAATATCTTGAATGAATTTAACTTCCACACTATAGACTTTAGTGTTATTTTATGTTTGTCCTACTGCCAAAGAGTGCTGCATATTTTGCTACTGAATGCCTTTCGTTTGTCAGCTTCAATGCTAAAGTCATACTGTGAGGCAGCAGTGAAATAGCATAGTGGGGTAATCAAACATTTGGGAAGATTTCCTTATAAGACGCAGGCAGTCGCTTATATTTAGGTGCACCAGCGTATATAAAAAACGAGTACGCCCTTCACAGGGTTAAGTGATAACAAAATTTATGTTGGGAGGCGTCTGTGTGTGGGGTAATGACCAGTATTTCATTCAATTTTTAAAACATTCTTTATTAAAGAAATGATTACTCACACTCTTTATATTTAAACTGTGTTTGATGTTAAAGCCTGTTAGTATTTTTTCTTTAGGTCTACTCTAGACAGTGCTTTCACTGTTGCCTAGTGATTTATTTGAGCCTAGACAGTGCATGAGCTGTTGTTTTGTGTTTACAAAGAACATAAATGTAGCTTGTAAGTGTGATAACAATCTTTGATGGGTATGATAATGTATTTCCTTCCAATCTTTAAGCAAACTGCTTTGAGAAGAATACTGCAAGGTTTATTTCTTCTCTGGCCACCTGTGACTTCATTATGCCCCTGGATTGGTACAAAAGGTGTGATTCCGTGAAAACCTTCTAAGGTGCTGAAGGTCGCCTAAAGCCTAAAAGTTACACTCTAGTAGTGCGTCTAAACAATCGCAATAAATGTTTTCCATACTTTTTTGTTTAATAATGCTTTATTGAAAAGGTTAGCATACCCTGGTACAATAGAATAAATACATTTGCAACCAGAAGAAAAAACAATAATAAAAAAAAAAAGATTAATCATAATCATAAAGATAATTATATCTATAAGAAACAATTTGTATACACAACCAGATTGTAATATTGTACCGTAGAATAATAGCATTTTTGTTATGTTTTAGTAAAGATAAAAAAAAAAGAGAAGAGAGAAAGAAAAGAAAGAAAAAGTAAAACAATGCAAGTTAAGAATCACATAGTTACAATACAGCAACCATTAAGTATTAACAGTAGTATGTAAGGTCTTGTGTTGCGTAAGGAAAGAGGTGAGGGGAAACCAAAGCATGTCCCTTTTAATTAGCAGTTGAGTAGTATTAGCATTTGCTCGATCTATTCTGTGATTATAACAGATCAGATTCCACCAAGTTACAACAGAAATGTTCGTGGTATCTTTCCAAATAGAAGTTATAATTTGCAGTGCACTAGCAATGAGCAAATCAGCCAATTTACCAAGCAGTGGTTGGGAATACCAAACAGATGAAGTACTACCCAAAGAAATGTATATAAATTGAAAGGTACATTGATGGAGAAAATCTGATTAACTTTATCCCAAACTTGTTCCTAAAAAGTATGAACTGCAGGGCACTCAAAAAACATGTGCATATAATGACTGTTTTCTTTAGAGCACAACCAACACTTGCTATCTGTTGTAAGTTTAAATTTATAAAGGTCTACAGGAGTATAGTACAACCTATTGTAAAAGTAAAATAAAGTTTGGGTTGTAGATGCTGAACGGGATGTTGTATGGAGTTTTGACTATATTTTTTTCCATGTAGATATAGGAATGTTTTGATTGAAATCCTGCTTCCATGCTAATTTTATTTTAGATTTTGGTATCACAAGACTGGTATGTGTAAGGGTTCTGTATATAAAAGACGCCGGGACTTGTGAGGAAAAATTATAAGGTTGGGAATTAGGCTGTGTAGAAGATAGGGCCTCCAAAGATTGTGACAATAAGTTATAGAGGATAGCAGAAAGAGTTTGATATTTCACAGCGTAATAAGTGGAGATATGAAATGTCAGTTGAATATCTTGAAATTCAAGTACAGCATTATCTAGAATTAACTGATCTATTATAATGCCTTTGTGCATCCACTCTTTCCATACCAAAGTTCTATTATGAAATTTAATATCATTATTGTACCATATAGGAGTTTGCCTAAGGTTCTCATATGAAGAGTGAGAGGCAAGAAGTAATGGCCTGGCAATAGAAATAGAATGAGTTATTATCGGCGAGAAAAGAGATTTAGGGGGTTTTGAAAGCCGAACTGCATCTCCACATGTAAATGGTGTCATTTGTGAGTGTTCCAATTGGCTCTATGGAGAGGTCTCTTTATGAAAAGTGGGAGAGAGGGACAACCATATTTGTTTTAAAACAAATGCAGAGTGATATCTTCTAAGGCATGGAAAATTTACACCTCCATTATCTCTAGGTTCCTGCAGTTTGACTAGAGATATACGAGATTTATGTTTGTTCCATAAAAATTTCATAAATAATGCATTTATAATTTTTTTTAAACTAGAAGGAAGTTTAACTGGGAGCATAGATAAATAAAAAATTTAAATGGGCAACAACATCATTTTAATCGTGGCCAGTCGTCCCCACCAAGTTAAATAAAGAGGATACCATCTGTCAAGTAATTTCACAATCCTTGACTCTACCTCTTTGATATTAGTATGAACAGTATCCTTAAGAGAATTGGAATAGGATATACCCTGGCATTTGATATGCTTAGAGTTCCACGTAAACCCAGTATCTTTAAACATGTCTGGTAGACAGTAAGCATTTAATGGCAAAACCTCTGATTTATCTACATTAAGCTTATAACCTGAGACACTTGAGTATTCTTGTAATAATTAAAAAAAATCCGGAATAGTCTTGTGAGGGTTAGAGATAAAAAGTAAAATATCATCAGCATAAGCTGTGAATTTAATCTCAGTATCTTTGTGCTTAAAACCATAAAAATCAGATGACCTATGTATTTTCTCTAGAAGGGGCTCAAGGGCTAATATAAATAACAGAGGTGATAGAGGACAACCTTGTCTAGTACCTCTGTGTAGGGGGAAGTAATGGGATTGTTTACCATTGACTAAAATTGATGTAAAGGGTGAAGAGTATAAAAGTCAAATAGTTTTAATATTATGAGGACTAAAACCATGTCATTTTAATGCACCAAACATAAAATCCCAACAAACTCGATCAAAGGCTTTTTCAGCATCTAGAGTTATGGCAGCTATAGGATTCCTGGACTTAGAGGCAAGATGGATAATACTAAGAAAAGTTCTAGGATTATCCGATATGTATCGCCCCTTAACAAAACCTGACTGATGAATGTCTATTAGGTCTGGGATAAAATGATTAATCCGTAAGGCTAGGACTTTTGCAAAGATTTTACAGTCAACATTAATAAGGGATATAGGTCTGTAATTACCACATTTGGATAAATCCTTATCTTTTTTAGGAATTAAACACAACATAGCTTCAGAAAAAGTGCCCTTTGCTTGATCTTTTGATATGAAATATTGTATAAGTGTTAATAGCTTAGGAACTAAAATAGATGCAAAGGTTGACTAAAATTCTATTGAAAAACCATCTGGGCCAGAAGCCTTATCTTTATGAAGCTTGGTAATGGCATTTTTAATTTCTGCTTCAGATAAGTCAGAGTCTAATGGTGACAAATCTACTTTTTGTTTAGAAGGAATAGAGTGGAAGAAGGCATCCACTTCAGTCATATCAGGAGTATTTTCGGGAGTATATAATGTGGGAGAGTAGTCAGTAAAGCATTGCAGGATTTCTGAATCTTTAGTGTGTCTATTTCCAAATGTGTCTGTGATAACAGTAATTTTAGGCTTTTGTTTTTTGATCTTTAAATAATTAGCCAATAGTTTACCCGCTTTATTTTTCCCCCCGTAAAAGTTGGAATTTATTTTGAGTAAAGTTCCACATGCACTTTCCAAGGAATGCTTATTGGATTGTAGTTTAGCATCAATCAACCTGGATAAGGTGTCTGGTTTGTTAGATGAGAAATATTCATGCTCAAGACATTTTATTTGTGTGAGCAGTTGAGAGAAAACTTTAGATTTTTCTTTCTTTTAAATGGCGACATAATCTATAATAAAGCCTCGAGCAGTAGCTTTAAATGCATCCCATATAAAATTCATCTGAGTATCGAAGGTAAATTGTGCATAAGAAAATTCTTTAGAAAACATTGTAAATTGTTCAATAAATAAATGATCTTGCAATAAACCTCCAGTGATTTGAAGAGGAGGAATTTCCTGGAAGGCTCATATCAATTATTACTGGGGCGTGATCTGATAAGAGAATAGACCCAATATCAGCATGTGAAATTGTTTGTAAAATCTATTATAGAGTATGAGTGATGTACTGGAGAATAAAACGTGAATTCTAATACATCTGGGTGAGCAATTCTCCATACATCACATAGACCTCTGGAGGAGATTGCTTGATAAAATGTTTTGCATTTTATCAGGGATATAACGAGTTTGGGAGCGACGATCTATAAAAGGATCCATAAGTTGATTGCAATCACCTCCTACCACAAGATTTTCAGAGTTGCAAGATAATAATAAAGAAGAAAAATTAACCCAAAATTGAGGCTCTACTCCAGTTGGACCATAGACATTGCAAATGGAAAACAGCAAACCATTAATCTTAACTGTCAGTAAAATCCATCTTCCTATATCCTCCTTAGTCTCCTCTACAACTTGTACTTGTAAAGATCTATGAAACAATATTATTACCTCATTCTTATTATGAGCTGCAGAGGAGCCAAAAACATGACCAACCCAATTTCTATTCAAACTTTTAAAATCCTGCTCTTTAAGATGGGTTTCTTGTACAAGAGCAACTTGACAATTCAATTGAGAGAGATGCTAGAGCACTCTTTGTTTCTTAACTGGATTACGTAAACCTTTAACATTCCACAAGATGATTCGAAGACTTGTCATTTAACTAGTAGAAGACAGTTAGACAACAGAGCCTTACCAAAACCTAAGAGACAAACAACATGTGAATCATAGAAGAAGGTGGAAAGGAAACATATGAACATATATCTAAATAAGGTTGCGTGTTGATGCCAATCTTGCATTGTAGGACATAAGAAATAATAAAGGAAGAAAGAAAAGTAGAAAGAGAAAAAAACAGAGAGAGAGAAAAAGAAAAGGGTAGCAAAAGCACCCCATTGATAAAAAAAAGAAAATATGACAAAAAGCCAAGAACCTTCAGTCATAATTGTCTTAAAGAGAAGAAAAATACTTTGATGGGAGAAAGAGAGGAGCAAGAAAAGAAAAAGAGGCCAATCAGCAACATTACCCCTGAGGAACTACAATGATTGGGTAACAAGAGAGAGGAGAGACGAGGAAACAAAATATATACATTATAATGTGAACAACTGACGACGTGACTTACCAACAAGGGAAAGAACACTATGATGTTGAGATATACAGGAATATAGACACAATCAGAAAGGGGACTTTCTCAACCTGAGATTTCAATGGTTCCAATATCTGTAAAAAAGAAATAAATAATTTAAGAATTTCACATTAACCAATCAAGTCTTGCTGAGTTCCATTGCCTCCCCTTTGTGAGTATATATAAACTGTTTCAGATCATAGGGATTTTCAAAAGTAGTTGTTCTGTCCTTGAAGGTGACCCTAAAAAAGCAAGGGTGAATTAGGCCAAATCTAGCATTCATAGATCTTAAGGCTGGTCGGAGATCCAGAAATTCCTTCCTTCGCTTGGTGGTCGCCGTGGCCACATCCTGGCTAAAGAAAATCTTTTGGCCTGACCACAACTGTTATTTACGTTGTTTGGCGGCAGTCAAAACATTCATTAAATCTGAGTACTGTAGGAAGTAGGTGATAATTCCTCTCGGTTTTGATGGAGAAGAGGGACCAATACGACGGGCTCTCTGGATATTAAGAGCAGTAGTATTCTGAAGACCAACAATCTTTGGAATATGAGTTTGCAAGAATGTTATCAAATCTTGGCCTTCTGAGCCATCCGGAATGCCATAAATGCGAAGATTATTTCGCCGATTGCGATTTTCCAGATCTTCTTTTTTTTTTTAAGTAGTGCGACTTCCTTAGTCAAGTTATCAACTTTAGTAGTAGTATCTTGAATGTCACTAATCCTCTGTTCCACCTCAGAAAGTCTAGAATCCATACACAACCATTTTTCCTCAATTCGCTGTAGCGCAATATTCGTCTCCATAACAAAAGGCTTTATTAGCTTGAGCTCATCCATAATGTCATGCAATGTGAGGGGCAATGGAGACTTTGGGGGTCATTACAACCCTGTCGGAAGACGGAGAACCAGCGGTAAGACCGCCAACAGGCTGGCGGTCTTACCTTGTGGAATTATGACCATGGCAGTAACCGCCATGGTCATCCGCCGGTTCTCCGTTCCGCCCGCCGGCCTGGAGACCTGGGTCTCCAGCCCGGCGCCTGTCACTATACCGCCGGTGGTATTTGGACCTGGCTTACCGCCGTGGATTTCCAGTGGTTTGAACCGCCATGAAATCCATGGCGGTAAGCACTATCAGTGCCAGGGAATTCCTTCCCTGGCACTGATAGGGGTCTCCTCCACCCCCCACCCCCACCCCGACTCCCTCCCTTACCCCCCCACCATCCCTGCCACCTTTGCCCCCTCCCCACCCCGACCCCCAACATCACTTCACCCATACCCACACGACACGCACGCAGGCACCACCTACATACGTACACGCACACACACCGACATACATGCCTACATCCACACACACAGTCATACACGCACACCCACATTCAAACATACACGCACACATCCATACAGACATACACAAACTCATTCTCATACACGCAACACCCCCGCAGGCATACACGCACTCACACACCCCCTCTACACATCCACACAACACACAACACCCCCCCCCTCACGGACGATCGACTTACCTGGTCCGACGATCCTCTGGGAGGGGACGGGAGCCATGGGGGCAGCTCCGCTGACACCACACCGCCAACAGAACACTGCCACGGCGAATCACAGGACGTGATTCGCTGGGCGGTGTTCTGTTGGTGTGGCGGTGGAGGTGGAGCAACCTCCACTTCCCCGCCTCCCGCCAGTATGGCTGTTGGCAGCTCTCCATCCGTAAAAGGACGGAGAGCTGCCAACGGTCATAATAGGCAGAGCGGCAAACCGCCAACAATGGCGGTCTTCCGCACGGCGGTCCCTCGGCGGTCTTTAAAAAAGACCGCCGAGGTCAAAATGACCCCCTTAGTTGGAGAGGATAGGTCTTTTTTTACTCTTTTGTGGCCCCCGGAGTCTTTACGACCATTAGTGTTAGAGACAGAGGATACAGATACTTTGGAAGTATGAGGGGCTTCCATTTCAGCCACACAGTATATATTTAATACAATAGTTTACTTAATGTTCCTGTAACGTCGAATAAGTCACCTCAGAGGACAAATATTAAAACTTTTTGAAGAAAATCCAGAATAAAATGACTATAAGAGCTTCAAGAGTGGCATCCAAGAGTGTCCAAAAAGTATTAAGATCTCCACATTAATTCAAGTAGCCAAAAGACAAGAAAGAAAATATTTTTAAGGAATAAAAATAAATAAATAAATAAATCCTCTCAAAATGGAGGCCGCATTCCTGTCAGAAAGGGAGCAGTAGGTTAAAAAGGTTAAACTCTGTAAAACACCAGAGTTTTAAAAGAGAAAAAACTCACCATACTGCTCCCTGCTTGTTCCAACATCCAATTCTGGGAAAAAAAAGCAGGCAGCTGTCAAAAACGGCTCCCTCCAATATAAAAACGTCCTTGGCAGCTCAGGAGCGTCGTTATCGAACGGCCATCTTAGCTGCTCCGGCGCGCGATCTCTTTCCATACTTTTAACTTCAAACAGACTTTTCTTTTGAACTGTAATCAGTAGAAAGTCTTATTTGTTAAAATGTAGCAAAATTAGTGTGTTGCAGTTGTGGGAGTGATTATTTTATATTGTCAAAGTATGGACAATGTGATGTATTATAAGCAAAGAAAGAAATATGTTTATAATTTACACAGATGCGATTTTAGGTTTGTGGGCACACGCTTTTCTACGTGTTGGAGTTTTAGCATTAGGGTTTTTATTTAAATTGTAGAAGAGTTAATAAGTTTCCAAATAGAAAGACTACTTATGTTTCGGTATGAGATATAAAATAAAGAAATATCTATCAATGGTATACAAACGCATATTTTGGGAAGAGCTACAAAGTGTTTCAAGGACGATCCTATACAGGTTTGTTCTGGTGCTGCTCGCTGTCTTCTCCCTGCTCTCGCCGGCTTCCCTGGTACTGCTGCTTGTTTTTTCCTCCTGGTTAAAATCATGGTTATTATTGGGACTTGCAGTTCGTGAAAGCATGTTTTTATTTTCTTGTTCATGTAACTTGGCATTGTTTGAAGTGTAGATTATGTTACACTCACGGTGGTCTGTAAGTAATTTACACAGTCCCTTCATGTCTCCAAGACTATGGCTTCCCATTTTTTAGGTCGAGCGTGCAAGCGCTCTGACGTGTTGTAATCTATCTGTCGGCTTTTAACCATGCCCATCACTAGCATTCGTGCCTGGGCTTGCGCTTCAAAAAATCTTTGTTATCATTGGTAAATTATTTATGTTTGTCTCTCCTTGGGGCGGTTTTGTTACCACCTTGGCCACCGACCCTATTACGTGGATAATTGCACTTTTGCTGATATGTTTGACTGCGAGCAAGCTTGTTTTCCATTTTGTGTCTCACCTTCTCGCTCACGCTCATGGCAGCCGCGGCGCTTTGAATCTGCTCGTTTATGTCAATTGTTTTACTTTTCATTTTCAATTTATGTGGCAAGAAAAGTCCAGTTAGGAATTTAGAACGCCAATAGCTGTAATTCGAGCAAACGTGAGACCCATTGCATTGGAAATTCTTGTTCTTTTCTGCCGCTAATCTTTAACAAAGGCAGGAAAGCATATATTTTATCTTGTTTTTCGATGATGATGCATATGGTGTCCTTTTGAGGCAATCGTTTTTCTCTCCATTTTGAGTAAGGGTGCTCAGGTTTGCTATGTCAGTGATACGTTTTTTGTGTGAAAGTGATTTCGTTTATGGGTGAGGGTGTCATACTTTGGGGTGAGTGTGCAGTGTTTTCTGCTTCAGTGTGGTGTTTGTGCTCTTTAGGGAGCTGCTTTAGTCTCTGTGCTTGCCTGCAGTGGTTAGCACCTACATGACAGTTGGAAATACAGACTTTTTTTCCAGCTGACTTATTTTTAGTGTGGTTAGCTCCTGAGGTACATGTGGCATTCAGAAGGCGCCCCCAATGAGTGGGTAAAAAGGTCATTACCCCTGTCAGTCAAAATTTAGGCCCATATTTATACTCCCTTTGCGCTGGATTAGCATCATTTATTTTGACGCAAATTCGGCGCAAAGCTAACACCATATTTATACTTTGACGCTAGACCCGTCTAATGTCAAAATATCCCAGTGCACGTCATTTGCTGGATGCGTGAAACCGCCTTACGTCAATGAGATGCAAGGTAGGCGTTCCTGTCTAAAAAATGACTTAAACACCCGTGTGCTACATTTATCCAACCACGCAAAAATGGGCAACAACTGGGAGGCGGAGCTGGAAAATGTTGCAAATCCCGATTTGCGCCCAAATTTAACGCCTGGGTCGGGGCAGGTGTTGAAATGGGGCAAACACACCAGTACTTAAGGAAAACTCACAGAAGCAACATCAGAGCTCAAAAAGGAAGACATGGAGGTGCTATTCATCCAGCATGCATGAAGACGCAGAGCACAGGAGCAACAGCAGCAGCTTCCACCACACCAACAGGGACCCCAAAGGCAACGCAGGAGGCAAGACAGGATATTCAGGACCAGGACAACCCCTCAGGGCCCCAGGGAACATGAGATCATCCAAAGGTACAGACTAAACTGGCAAGCTATACAGCAGCTGCTGTGCCACATTGAGCCACAGTTGGCACCCAGCTTGCAGACACTCCACATCATTCCACCAGAGACCAAGCTGTTAGCTGTCCTGCACATGTTGGCAAGTGGCTCTTTTCAAACCACTGGTGCCCTGGTTGCTGGGATCTCACAGCCTTCATTCTCTGCCTTCCTTCCCAAGGTACTTGATGCCATCATCTCCCTCACACCCCAGCACATCAGCTTCCCCAACACACAGAAGAAGCAACAGGAGACCAAACAGGGGTTCTATCAAATCAATGGCTTCCGGTACATGCTTGGTGCCATTGACTGCACACATGTACGGATTGTGCCACCTGCTGCAACGGAGCATCTATACCGCAACAGGAAGAACACACACTCCATCAATGTGCAGGTCATTGTGGATCACCGTGGATTGATCACCAACATAGTGGCAAAGTATCCTGGGACTGTACATGATTAATTCATCTTCCGCCACAGCACCATCAATCAGCACTTCCAGGATGGACGATATGGCAATGACCTACTTGTTGGTAAGTATAGAAACTTAGGAATTTACACACAGCACAGCAACCCTGTAGGACACACAACACATACAACAGTACATTGACACATGGCCTGAAAGACACTGAGGTTGTGACACTGGTAGTTATGTTTGATATCCTGACCCAATGGGATACACACCTATGGACAAATGACAGATGCAAATAACAAGAGATGCCACTCCCGAGCCACACGGGACCAATTTAAAACCACACAGTGACAATGACATGGGCTTAACTGGCAGTACAACTTGAAAGGTTCATCTTCCATTATCACATCAATAACACTCAATCACACACCCTTACAAGCAATACATACTGTGTAAGGGGTGTGTAATGTGTTTTGCTGCAGGTCAAACAGCATGAGACACATAGCATGATGATGCTGACTCTAATGAAGGTGACATGGAATCATTGAGGCAGTACCAACATCTCACATCACTCCTGAGGTGACATTGCCTGCTAGCAATAAGGAAGTGGACTGTGCTATGAAAACATGTGGATGTGACACTAATGCAAAGTGCACACTGCTACACATACGGATTGGTTCAATTCCCCATGTACATAAAAGATGTACAGGCACATGGACCTTCTGACACTAAAACCTTCACCCCCACAACCAAGTTAGCCAGCTTACCTGGAGCAAGTTCAGCAATGTAGGTACATGTTTGCACATAAGCCAACTTGGTGAGGGCACAAAAATGGGTTTACCTAGAACTTGTCACACATGGGATAGTTATGCATTGTCAATTGTGAACACTTCAGTGCTGCCAACCTATGGAGATGTGTTGTACATTGTCACCTAACCAAATCATAGGGCCTCACTGATTCATTTCACATGCAATTACATATGTCAAAATGGATGTGATGTTCAGCCCATATAGTGCAACCGTGTTACCACCACAGTGGAATCAATTGTGTGTGTGGAAGTATTATGTCACCTCCAGTGAAGACACACAGACACTTCTTTCACATTACATAATGCATGGGAGATACACACTGAACAGCAAGTTACGAAATATACCACTGACATCAGGTCAATCAGTCAAACACCAGTTTTGATAGTTAAACAACCCAATGCAGAAAGAACATCACAGAAGCCTAGGATCCCACACAATACCACAAACACAGATGAGTCACAGACGACACAAGATAACAACTGCCATGCAAAGTGATAATCAAGGTGCAACCAACAACCAAATATTTACCCTCACCTTCTCTTTCAGTTGATCAGGGTTACGGGATCCAGCCATGGATCATGACCCCATTTGCCAACCCAAGCACAGCAGCAGAGCGTGCCTATAATGAGGTAAATCGTAGGACACGCACCATAGTTGAGAGGCCTTTGGCATCCTGAAGTCCAGATTTAGGTGCCTGGACATCACCGGAGGCAGCCTCCTATATTCACCTGAAATGGTCTGCAAGATCATTTTGACCTGTGCCATCCTGCACAACATTTGTGTAAGGAGGAACATTCCCCTCTATGAACCAGACCCACAAATGCCTGACGAGGAGGAAGAGGATGATGCTGTCCGTGAAAATGAGGGGGAACATCCAAACACTGCTGCAGGGTTGCGTCGCGGGCAACACATCGTACTAAACTTCTTCTAACTATAGTCACCATCACCACTTTGTTATCATATGTCATTAAACATCTAACTTCATCACTCAATCATGCTCGGGATATTTTTCTATGCATCACATAATCCCTAGGAATCATAATCAGAGTTTAGGCTCATGGAGCATTGCAGAAATACAGATTAGGATACTGAAAACGCCACATCACATTTGATGGGTATGAATGTACAACCAACATCACACACAGTGTAAATGACATATATCCTGTCTATTTCACATGTGAAGGGCAATATCAGAGGACCACAGCTATGAGACACATCCATGTTGTCAACATGGCCAATTGCAGCAAATGACACACAACTAAGACACAATCAATCATAAGGAAAAAAGTGTCTCATACATGAGGCAGTGGATGTGCTATTGCATTGGTAACAGGAATGTATGACAAGACCCTTGACAGCAGTAAGTGTGACATCAGCTATCTCTGCAAGGAGCATGTGTGACAAGAAGTCCATCTAAGCTGAAAATGGATAGCACGAGTGCCCCAGGTATGACAAGCATTGCTCACAAGACATGCCCTGCGCAGTCCATCCCAGGTAATAAGTCCTGCCACTGCCATGTTTTAAGTCACTCCCCACCCTTCTCTAGGGGGCCCTGTAAATGGAGTATCTGTACCCTGAGAATCTTCAGCTACACACACCCAGACTCCCATTCTGACTCCTGTATGCTTCCCACTTCAGTATGGCATGCCATAGTCATAGTTCATCACTCTGTATGGACTTCAGGCCAACAAATGCACTGCCTGGTAATCGGTAAGACCTGGAATCAGCTGTCCATTGCTTCCTTTGAGAAAGGTCCACTTGGCCCTTTTAACTTGATTCTCAACTCCAGGACTTGTGAGAGACTGAAGCTGCACACACCTGTGAGCACTACCATGCAGACCAGCCATTTGAACCTGCCCTGCCCTTGCTGCCGCCTGGAACTGCTTAGAAATTGCCATTTTCAGAATTTACTTGTTGTGCATCGGCATACAAATCACTTGTGTAGCCGAGCCCTTGGGGGATTGTGTAACGCTGCAGAACACAGCACAAACTGTTTTTCGTTCCCACAGTGTTGTACCAGCTTTTCCCAGTCAGAGTCTGCTCACTGTGTATTTGCCTTGTTCATGTTTGTTCCTGACAGAGCCTGCATCCTGTTAGCCAGACTGGTTCCTGTCTTTGCGTGAACCATAGAGGTTTCCTGTGGCTACATTTGTCTCATAGTTGCTTTCCATGCCCTCTCTTTCCTCATGGGGTATTCTGTCTGGCAGGTCTACAATGAATCCTCAAATAGATAGTATAGTTTAATCATTTTACTCATCGTAATCAGTTCTGGGACATGTATTCAAATGGCCTAATCCAGCCCCCATCCCTTGTCTGGTTTTGCATGTATTCATTATTGCCAAATAGTGACAGTGTGCTATGGCTGTATGCATGGATTTGGTACGGTGCCTCCAGCACAACAAACAAGGCTTGCCAATGTGTATTTGAGGACAAAACATGTTTGTGCCCTGACCGTCCAGACACAGATTCACTTCTGCCGCCACCTTTTGATGGTGCTTGCGTGGTGACTAGCATGTGAGATTAATTAGCACAGAGGCACAGATGTTCCCTGTTTCAGTGGGAATTTTCAAGACCACCCTGTGTACCCATGTTGTGATGAAAGCTGCCTCTTACCTATTACTCATCCATAAAGTTTTTGAGCAAACCAAGGTTGCACTGTAGTCAGCCTTATCAATTACCTATTCTGCAGTTCCATTGCTGGACTATCACCATGTGTATCGTTAGTTGATCTTTGGCTTTAGTTCAAAGCTGCTTTGAAGGATACTCTGTTAATTGAGGGAACGGCTTCACAGACTCCTGACTAGACCTGCACGTAACTATGACAACATGGAGGCCAATACTGACACAGGGTACACATGGCCACACACTTGAACTGGACACCTTTGTGCAATGAACCATTGGAAATATGTGAACACATGCAGCATGGTCTGCAGGTCCTCAACAGCCACAGGAGAAACATAGGTTGTGTACCTGACTCAGACACACAGGGCATGAGTCAATTTGTTTAGTTGTGTAGCCTTGCTATCCTCTGTTGATGCAACACCTGCTCAAACTAGGAAATACCAACTTTATTCCAAAAGTTTGTGTTGCTGTTGCATCAGTTAAGAGAGCTAATCCGGCACAACAACATGAGTATTATGTTCCGCAGTAGTGTGGTCTGCCACATGTGCCCAAACACTAGAACACACACAGCAGGTCATAACATCCTATCTTTGTGTATTTATAGCCTTCATGTATGTTAAAAAAAGAAAAATGACACAAACACAGTTATAGACAGAGTTTTTGACGCAAAAGCGTAAAAAAAGACGCAAATGCTTCAAAATATGATGCATATTCGTTAAAAAATGATGCTCACACCCATAGTACATAGATTGGTCCCTAGCGTTAATTCCAACACTGCACCCCATGAAATCGGTTATCCATTAAAAATGTATTGATCCTTGAATGCGAGGGAATTTTTAGGCATATGCGTCAAAAAATATTGACGCAAAGCCCGTAAGCGTCATAAAATGTCACGCATTATAATAAAAATGCACCGCATTTGAGACAGGAAGTGATGTAATAGGGTATCCTGTTCACAGAAATGGTACAGTGGGTGTACTTTCACTTTCACTTTCACTTTGCAGTCTGTGATTCTTCTAGACTGTGTGGCTATGTATAAAGTAGTGTCTGTGAATATTGTGCTTTTGTCTCCTGTGTGCTATTGCCATCGTCATCTGTTGTTTTTGTAAGTGTCTGTGAAAATCAGTAAAAATGGGTTTTTGTCATTTTTTGAGATTAGATTTATCTTTGTACTGTTGGGAGTGTGTTAGTGGGTATTGTTAGCTGTGGTATTGTTGGGCTGTTTGTGGGTTCTTTAAGTTTCCTTTCCGTACCTCCTTTCCCTGTTTTTCCCTCTTTACCCTTTCCTATCCTTATTATTGTTGAGATGTTGGGAAGGCCACGTCTTGGGCCAATGGGTGAGGAGGAGCTGGGGGCCTATGTGTGGCTGCTGTGCCACTTCCTCCCCCTGATGTTGGAGGCTGGTGGCAGGGTGATACAGGGGTATCACACGGAGGCTAGGAGGCTCAGGTGGGAAAAGGTGCTGTTCCACCTAAGAAGACTGTTCAACAGCCAGCGCAACGACCACCAACTAAAACATCGCTGGGCTGACCTTGTGGCCCGAGAGCAGGACCTACTGGACCACCTGGGTGTGGTGATTGGTGGCCCTGTTGGTGAGTACAAATTAGACTAATGTGTACAGTAAAATGCTCTGTAGAGACAGTAGCAGATTTTGTGGCATGCTGCATGCAATGTTTGTGGGCATGTGGAATGCAAGTTGAACAAACAGTGGCCCTGATTTATACAATTTTTGCTACGCATTACCGTCATTTGTTGACGCAAAAGCTGCACAAACTTACAAAAGACAACTTTATCTTGTAAATTAGTGCTGCTTTGATGTCAATAGATTATGGGAATGCGGCACAAACAAAAGTATTGTTCAGGGCCTGTGAGTGTACCAGGAATTAGATGTATTTCACATGCTAATGCAAGGAACCAATGTAGTCCCCAATTTTTTTAATACATGTCTGAACAGTATTCATGGCCATACGTACAAAGATCTTCCTAACCTCTGGTAATATCTTAGGCTGATATTTCAATTTGGTTTGTGCAGCATTCAAATTAATTATGGATGCCAAAGTAATGCACACCTGATAATATCTAAATATTTTGTGCTACTTTCCATAGCTGTAGCGTCAACAAATGAAGCAAATGCTACACATAAAAAAAGAACATCTGGCCCTAAGTTCATTGTTTATGTGTGTTAACGTCTAGACAAGATAACCTTTCACATGGCCAAAAGTAATTGTGCCCGGATTCTACCAGATTGCAGTAGCACTAAACAGGTTCATCTTGTGGCTTTTCGGAGTAGGCGTAGAAATCCTATGATTGAGTAGCATGGCCCAACAACATTTGTGCCTTGGGCACAATTGCTGGTACAGAGCTGGTGCATTTGCCATCTGTGTCACTTTATAGCCAAACAATTTTAGAAAGATAATGGATCAACATGGGATCCCTGAACTTTGTGAATGCATGGTCACAAATTATTTATTTGCATGATGTTGTGCAAGGGACCACTGACCGCTTCCATCATGCATTTAAAGTGACGAAATAGTTTGCTAGTTTACGTTTGGGACACCCCTGCTGATCTAGTGTAGCACATGTACAATTGTTAACTTCTCAGTAAGAAGGCTATCGCAGACATGGTGGTATGCTAATATCAGCAGGCCAGCATTCCTGTGAGTGCCGCCATTCCCAAGGTGCTTACAAATAGAGACCTACCTCATCAAGATTGCAGAAGCAGGACATTTGCTAAACCATGTTTTAATTAGCGCACAGTGTCAGTTCGGTTGTATAACCACAGATCACCCAACTTGGCAATTCTAAGATAATGAATGTGACAAACTGTGATCTACAATACCTAACATAGGTACACAGGGCTCAGAGGAACACATTTCAGATGCAATTACTGCACCTGTGCCCATGTTTTCTGTCACAGGTGATCAAATTAGACACTGTCAGCATATATGTTTTTGTTGTTTTGATTTCGATAAATGGCCAATCCATGTTTAGCGTAACATTGTCATCAAGTAACACACAGGATCCCTGCTATCATGGTGTCGTAGGGGGCATATACGACTCTGGGTACACTGCCATTGTGGCATATGTAACCTACATACAATACATGCACACATATAATGGACCATTGAAAGAACAATAATTCCTAAACAAAACTCAACCCACATGAGCATCACACAGTAACTCATTGTCCCTTGATGCACAAGCCACAATACCTGAGTCACTGGTATTGCAGTGCACCAGGAATGTGGCTTTGCATGTCTCTCATGATATCAAATGATGAAATGGAGTACCCTCTAGAAATAATTAAGCACAAAATTGAGTAATCATGTTTGGCACCACATGATTGTTAGGACCAGTGCATGTGTGGTGTGCATATGTGTGTCTATCACTCACTGGAGTGACAGTGTCAATGCATGTTTGTAGTAGTATGTCTGTTGGGGTGTCTACATGCCTGATGTGCTGCTCTATCATATAAAATGTCACACACAGTAATTTGTTGAGCCAAGTTTTGTACAGGGAGCAGACATTGAGCACATTTCACCCTTCCATGTTTTACAGGTGGACCTGCCCCATATACATTTGGTGAAGTGGCTCAATTTGCGGACCCAGACGTATCCAGTAAGTGTTAATATGTTTGTCCTGTGTTGTGTCTGCAGCTGTTGTGTGATTGGCTCCTGTGTGTTGGACTCATTGCAAGGTATGATGTGCTGGCACATGATCTGATGTGTGACTTGACTGGAGGTTGACCTTTTGTTCCATGTTTGAGTTGGACATTCTGTGTCCGAGAGTCATATATTGGGAGTCGAGTGCTGCGCTATAGGCATGGGCAGGTGAACATGGTGATTTTTTGCTACATGTATGCCAATGATTAATTTGGAGGTGGCCAGTTTCATGATTTATTCAGCAAGTCATACCCTGATTCACTCAGACCAGTGATGCCGAACTCTTACCCACAGACTTGAGCATCCCTGTTAAGTAATGAACATGTAGGACTGTATGTTTGACTTCCTAGCAGCATCTAGCTCCACATATTGTGTTCTGTTTATGTGGCACTTGAGTGAAATGTAATAGGCGTGCATGCAGGTCAAGGCCAGATGGGTGCCTGCATCAATGTGCTTGTTTTTGGAAAGGTATCTGTGAGATCTAAAGATGTTGATAATTGTCCGCAATTAGAAAAATAAATGTGGATGTGATTGTCCAATGTTTGAGTCAATCCTAGTTGGCAGCCCTCCTTACCTGTGGTGGACTGCCTAAACCCATGGACAGCTGTCAAAAGCTTCCTGTCCGTCCTTGATGTTTGAAAGTATGTGTTGCATGTCTATCCCCCCCTGAGGCACAGGGTTAGGGTTAGGAAATATGTGTACCTAGGTGTGAGGATCCCAGTGTAGAAGACAGACATGTAATTCAAACATTCATGTGTTCAAACCTATGATGCCCCCTCATGATTAGCAACTGCATTCCGTCCATGAAGTTCCATTTACAAATCACAGGTCTTGTGGGCTTTGATTGTCATCCAGAAGATAGTCATTAGTTGGCCTGACACATGTGGAGTACTTGCAGCATTTGTTATGTGACTAATAGCAGTACAAATATGCACAGATCGTTTAATTAGGTACACACCTTGTTGTGCATTGCTGGACTGTTAGATAGTAGATGTGTAGGCTGCATTGGCATGTCATTCCTCAGGGACATTCTATAATCTGTACTGTGATTTGGACTGTATGTGCTATTTTTGAGGAAGTGTTAGAATATCATCTGTAGATGTATCACATAATGATGTCACTAATGTTTGGCTGTCTCTATTTTTACAGCTGCCAACATGAATGCCCATGAGATCAGGGAATTCCAGAGGCGGGCAATGCCTTACCGCCACATACTAGATGTGGAGGCTGGGTTCCGCAATATGGCACGCCGTTATCGCCATGAGAGAGCCACAGGGGTCTGGAAGGCATTTGCCCAAGGGGGGGCAGCCTTGCCCACAACATCCACCACCACCACTACAGCTCAAACCACAGTTGCCCAAAGGATGACAGCCACTGTTGCAGGTCCCTCAACCTCATCTGCTCCAGGCTAACAAGCAGCACCTACTGCACCTCCCCCTCCAACCACAGCACCAGCACCAGCAATGGCAAACAAGTGGAACACAATCAACCCCAGCTGCTCTGATAGACAATCAGAACATACAGACACTGAAACGTGACATGCAAAGAATGTTGCGCAGGATGGACAAGCTGCAGCAGGTGTCCCGCAATAGCAGGAAACTGCGGGGTATCAGAAAAATCCTGCAGAGGGCCAATTTGTAATTAATGGATCCTCACCCATGATTCCCTCCCCTCCCTCCTCTTTCCTCTTTCTTATCTTTAGTGGGTTTAGAGGGCTTAGTGTTAGGTTAGAATAGGGTGTTAGTTTAGTTAGTATAAGTGGGTTGGGGGTGGAGGGGGTTATATTGTTACATGTTTTTTTTTGTGGGTGGGTGGGTGGGGGTTGATGTTGGGGTTTATGTGTCTCTAAAAAAAAATACAAAAAAAATATATATAAAACAATAGCAAAATATATATATTTGTTTAGGGTAAGTTAGTATGTGTTTAGGTTATGATATGTTGTCCTACGAGGGTCCATCATGTAAGGGGGGTGGTGGGTTGATGTTTAGAGTGTTTAGTTAAATGTGATAAGTAAATTTAGCTTAGGGTAGTTAGGGCCAGTTGTGGGTAATGTGTAGTTAGGATAGGTTAGGTTAGTTAAGGTGTTTCCCCCAGTTTAAGTTTCCTTTATTACTGTGAAATAAAGTTTTAGGTACGCCTTTACAGTATGTGTCATATGCTTGGGGATCAAGGCCTTGGCATGGGTGTACAGTGTCAATTTAGTATTTGCATTTCTGTTCCATCCTGCATCAGAATCCCATTTTTGACATGGTTATTCCCAATTCCAAATGAGCTGTCACATTGGCAGCTACACCAAAGCTACTTCTCTATGCATCTGCCATCCATTGCACCCACAACTCAAGGTTACTATGGTACCCAATGTGTTGTGAAGGTTGGATATGTTTTTAAATCTGTCATCGTTTGAGTCCTGAATTGGAATCTTGGGCACTGTGGGCCTGCGATGTTTATGTGAACCCTGATAAGCTGAGTGATGTTATAATCTTATATAGATCTGTATACATAAATCATACCTATCATTTCTAACACTGTACTCCCAGGTTACATATTTGTCCATACACTCATACACATCCATTCCTGCTGTATGGTGTGTGTGTGTGTGATGAAAGTTTGGAGTCAGATTTCACATACATAAAGATTGTCTTGAAGGGAATGTTGGCCACATTGAGTTTCAGCTTATACATCCCTTGAAGCTGACCTTATTTGTCCTACACAGCATTATACTGTTTGTTTTCATTTCACTTCAGAAATAAGCCTAAGGGAGCACAGATGATGATAAAATCCAGACCCCAGTGCATAGTTATCAGCCCACATTCTTTCAACACTGTTGTATTGACATTATATGGCCATTGACATGTGACATACATCACTAATCTCCTACACAGTTGATGTGTCACATTACACAGAGACAAAGTGGTTGTGTAAGTGCTATTTATTTTAAAGTGGTGTAGTACAATATTTACATAGTCCAGGATTGTGAGACCATTAGTGTGACACCTTCTATTGTGATGCAGCACAAGTGCAATGGGACATGTAATTGGACATGCTGGGGTGAAGTGTCAAACAGTGCAGAGGGACATGAATTGCCAATGAGGTAGTGAGAGACAATTACAGAGCATAGTGTCAAGGTAAACAGTGTGCTGGAGAACAGTGCATGTGACCAACTGTAGCAAGACTGGCTTGTTAACAAGCACAAGATCTAGGATATCAGTGCCCATGTGGCATGGCCTGGTGCTACCGGGTACTCCTACAGGTAAAGGTGATCTGTTCCACATCTTCATCTTCTGATGTGTGTGTCGTCTCCTCTGCCCTTGATGGTGATGGGTTTGAGGGGGCAACACACACTTCAGTGTTTGAAGACGTGGAGTCAGAATTCCCGGTAGCTGCCAACTGTGGGGCTATTAAGGGCATTACTGCAGCAAGGAGGAGCTGCTGGTTCTTGAGTATAGCAGCTGCATCACTGTGGTAGGCAGCCAGGTCGGCCCTGAGGGGGTCATGATTGCATTCGTGCACGTAGTGAAAGGTTTGGGATGCCAGGTGTTGTGGCAACTCCCTGACTGCTGTGGTGAATTCCCTTACACATTTTTGTAGTCCTTGCAGGAGGGATGGTAGCCCTTGGAGGCTGCTGTCTGTTCTGCAGATGACATCATGCACATGTGCATCCCCTCAAGGCTGGCTGCCATATTTTGCATCCCCACTGGACCTCCTTGGCCAGCTCCCGCTGTACTCCCACTACTATCCTCTCAAAGGTGGTATCAGTGTCCTCAGAGTCCTCAGCTGGGTTGGACCTGGCAGGTCGTACTATTGTTGTGGTGGGTGGGTCCTCTTTGGTGGCTGCTGTATCTGTACTCCTCCTTGCGACTGAAGGTGGGGTCTGGAGGGTTCCAAGGACATCTTGGAGGGTCTGCTGGCTAAGGTTTGTCAGCTCATTATTCATGTCATCAGGGAAGTCCAGGACAGGCATATCCACAGCCATCGTCCTCTGCAATGAGATATTGTACAATTAGTGTGTCTGTGTTGTGGCAGTTGTAATATGACGTTACTGACTTCCTATTAGGGAAACATTGTAATCTTGGTCCCTGTTCATTGTTCCTGTCATTAATATTAGCATTCTCCCAGGCCTATGCCCCACCTTTATGTCACATGTAGTGTGGGCAGTTTGCGGAATTGTCTGCGTCACATCCTCTAGGTGTAGGTTCTGTCCAAATTGTATGTTGCCACCTTCTTGTCCTACTCAACCCTCCGTCTACTTCCATTAGCATGGTGAGCCCTTGCAATGGCTGTGGGTGTTCTGATGCCACTTGCACCACACTTAATAATATGGAACTGACCCAGTCTTGGATATTTCACATACTACACATATGTTGCTGAGACCTAGCACATACTATGTATAGCATTGGCATGGCACCATACAGGTGTCAGCATTGGTAGTGTGTAATTTTGATGTTGGGGAATGTGTGCTACATTGGATTGCACTGATGGGCCTGGCAGTGTTCCATTTCCTCTTATGACGGTGCGGGTGCGTTTAACTAGCTAGACACATATGTCCTCCCCCTCAATGCTGTTGTCTTTACAGTATGACAGTTGGAATGTTGCAAGGTGGCATTGCAGCAATTGTAACACAGGCACGGGGTAGACCCTGAAATGTGCAGAATGGGTATGACATTACTGTTGTGTACTTCATAATGTAAGTAACAATACCTGATGTTTATAGCGACTATAGACATGAGCATTTGACAGGATTTGCACTTTGTTAGGAATTACAGGGGACTGATAACGTCATCATCCTAAACCCTCTATTTTGGGTGTGTTTGATCCATGGGCACGTAACTGCCATTAGCTACATGACCTGCACTCACAGCACAGGTGGTAGTGGCAATTGTTGTCAATGGTAAATACCACTTGCGGATATGGCCTGAGACTGGAAACTGAGCCCTAGTTCATGTAGTGACAATATCAGCTGTCATGTGACAGCAGGCCAGTTTTATGTTGTACCCTACCCTCCTGGACTGGCTTTGTCTTTCCAACATCCTTGGCATGGCAGAGTACCCCCATGCAAAGGTTGTTGGTGTAGTGTTGTGCTGTGCCCCTGGTTTCCCCTGCACAGCCCATGCACCCGTGCCGTGGCCCTTTGCCCTATCCACTACCTGATTTTCATGGCTGACATGCATTGTGTAGTAGGTATGTCCCCCCGTTTACAGTTAACATTTAGGCAGTTTTGTCCCTCATGCAACTTACCCTGCATCTGTGTGGTTTCCTGGTAGTCTGCGCTGTCCTGTCCTTGAATCCCTGTGACGATCTCCACTGGGATGACGGCTGCGACTATCTCCTCCATCTGGTCCAGGGCCTCCCGCGGTCCTGGACTCCCACCTCCAGTCTGCAGTACTGCCATCCTGTTCCTTGCCATCTTTTCCTTGGTCCTGCGCTTGCAGTCATGCCAGCTTTTCTTGCACTCAGTAACTATTCTCCGTACTTCTGCCACATTGTTTATCTTGTCCACAATTTGTTGCCAAATTGCCTCTCTCCTCCCAATTGGCAATTTTGAGGTGACAAAAAGTTGATGCTGGTGTTCCATCACCTCTTTCACCAGTATTTCCTGCTCCTCTGGACTGAACCGACACTTCCTTTTCTTCTTCTCCCTCTCCTGGGTCTTGTCTGGGTCCTTCTGGCTGGTTCCTGGTCAGTTGGAGTCTTTCTGGGGTCTATCATGGCTTCTGGGATCCATTTTGGGGCTCATTAGCACATTTTGCTGTGTTTGCGCTGCTTTTTGACGCTATTGCGGGGAAAAATGGGGCATATCCAGTTTGTGACGTCGTAAACCGGATTAAAGCCATTTTCACCACGTTAACATATTTTTTCTTTACGATGTGGCGCAATGGTTAGGGTAAAAAAAAAATTACTCTAACCCGTGGTTTGCGCCATAGAGCGTCAAAGTATAAATATGACGCCCTGGTGGCGCAAAGAAATGGTGTTAGCCAGTGTTAAACTTTTTAACGCAAAACTGCATTGCGCAGTTTTGTGTCAAAAAGTATAAATCTGGCCCTAAGTTTATTAGTTAATAAAAACCATAAAACCATGGAATCCGCTACTCACCATGAAAAGATGCAAAAACATTATAACCTTTGATACTAAATAATACATAAACTCCTCATTTGTTTTACACATATAAAACATAGATTAAAATTATATTTAAATAATAAGAAGGCAAAGTTTATACCATGGGCGCATAAACCCCTCAGGTGGCTGTTTATGAGTGCGAACATTATTACAATCTTAATTACAATGACACATGCACCCCGTAAGCCCCTCATATGACTGTTTGTAGATGTACAGATGGATAACCTGTTTCATATTTCAAAAGCATGGCTGGATACTTCTGTACATGATTCCTAGCCCCGACCCTTCAAAGAGCCATTGATAAAATTGTGCTAGCACACAATCCCTACACTGTTCTTAAGATTCTGGGGGATACAGAGGTGAGTGAGGTAAAAGTCTCCAAAAATTGGACCAGCCTAATGTTTCGAACATCGTTTCTGGAATCAAGCGCTTCAATTAAGGCATGTCTACATGTTCTGTTCCCTTGATTGTTAAATTCATTCTTCAATTTTTTTTCCCTTTGAGTCACCAGGGCTGGGCAGATTCAAACCACATGCTCCAATGTCTCTACGGCCAAGTGGCATAGACGGCATTCCTGGTTGGCACGTTGTGTCTCATGCTTCCATTTGAGTAGAAAATCTAGCGTGGGCATATCCCCTAACCTTAATTTTAAAAAACATTGTTTAATTCTCAGGGCATATGGTGCGGCCAGTAATAATGATTCCCTGTGTATTGTATACGTTTTAAGGACTAACCAGCCGTGCGACCTTTTGGCCAGTTCCCCCCTGTCTTCTAGCCAGCTAAGCAATTTGCTTGATTTGTTCACCACCTTCCTAAATGTTGGACAGGACAGTGACAGGTCCCATGCATCTGCCAGATCTAGCTACTTAAGGCCTATTTCCAGGTATTCCTTATAGTTACTGTTGCCACTTCCTCGGTTGATTTCCTGCCATACTAGTTTGTCCAGCGTCCCATCAGGGGCTTGCCGCAACTTATGATAGCACCTGACAAATGCCGCTGGTCTCGCTATAGCCTGCTTTTCTAGGGAGAATTCTAATAGGACCTGGGCTGGTCAAGCCACTCTGGGTAGATGCAAAACCTGCTTATATGATTTTACCAGGAGTCTATCCAATCATCTTGTCTCCATCCCCCTCATCATCTCCGTACCATAAGCCAGTGTTGGCAGTAGTTTTACTCTCATTACTGCTATTGAAGGCTTAGGGAGTGCCCACGAATGGTCTAGCCGAGGGTTCCAAACGCGTGAATAGATTAGTGTGCCTTGTTCATTATTCCTTCTCTGTGATATGCATAGTTTCCTCTTGAATCTATTGTCACCCCTAGGTACCTATAGGTGGCTACCTCCTCTATTGGCTTGCCATTTAGGTACCATTGCGTTGATTAGAGGGCCTGCAATTGATGACAATAATTTTAGTTTTGTTCTGCTTTATCTCCAGCTCATTTATTTTAGTATACTCCCCTAGGCTGTCCATCAGTTTACGCATCCCTACTTTGGTATTATTTAACAGGAGCAGGTCATCTGCATAGAGTATGTTGGATAGCTGATATCCCCCTATGGGGGGCGAGTGGGCGGATAGACTCTTTAGCCTTGTGGAGAGTCTGTTTCAGCCCGGCTGTTGTTTTAATAGCCCTGGACAAATGTGTGCCATCCCCGAGTTTTACCTTTACCCATGTGCCCAAGTACAATAGTTTTATAGCATTTAAAATGTCTGGGGGTAGCTCCCATAGCTGTAGTTTTGTCCATAGGTTACCACAGGGTATACAATCAAATGCTGCTTTAAAGTCAACAAAGCACACCCTTGCGGAGTACACTCCTCTCTGAGGGGACGGGACCTGGCGCTCCCACCGCCAGCAGCTCCCTGCCATCAGGACACTGCGAGGCCGTATTACAAGGTGTAATACGGCTGGTGGTGTCCTTTTAGCGGGGCAGGGCCGGTGGTGGAACTGCCTCTGCACCACCGACTGCTAGCACGACTGCTGGCGACTTTCCGCCTAAAGAATGGCGGAAAGCTGCCAGCAGTCGTAATATGGTGGTCTGTAAACCGCCAGCACTGGTGGTCTAGTGGCGACTTTGGCTTTGGCAATCTTGGAAAAAGACCACCAGAGACATAATGAGGGCCCATGTGTTTTTAAAAAAAATCTATTCTACTAACTATCTGATATCTAACTAGTTTTCCAGAAGTCATAAACATAAAATAACATAAATCACACAACCAATAGCACTCAACATTTTTGTTGAATGTTAAATTTAATTCAGTCAGAAAGAACCGTTGACAACCAAGTCAATCCTTAATTCTTGCTTTTTAATTATCTTTGCTGAATTTTATTACATTTAACCTTATTTGAACACTGGAGTTACCTGCTAAACAAACACTTCTTACAAACTCATGCACAGCGGATTATCTTAAACAGGCTATTACTTGAGGAACACAGTTAGTGTTAAGTACGAGCCAATCGTTTCTTTCCCCAATTTTTTTGCTTTCTGATTGGTTATTTTAGTAGTAAGTACGAGCCAATCGTTTTCTTTTTCAATTTTTTTTACTTACTCGCTGGTTGTTTTCAAAGTTTTATTTAAGTGATTTTCTGGCAGCTGCAAGACAGCATGCATCTCCCTTTTAATTAATGTATAATTATTTTGGGGAAATAGCTTTCATAGTAAGCGTTTTAAAAATAAGCATTCAGTTGAGGTCAGCTCTCAGTAATTAGGGTAACCTATATTGAATGTTAAGACTAGCTGAGTTATTTTAAATGGAAAGCAGTTTGGATCGTAAGTGAATTAACGTTCATATAGGTTTTATGTAGCTATCCGATGGGCCATGTCTTTCGTTTTACCCTTATGTTTGGGCAGTTCTGCTAATTGACGTTTCAGTGGTGTTTTTTAATGCATGTTTATTATTTGTACTTTTTTTATTTACAAAGAACTTAAGAACTTAATAGTTTGTTTTTTGATGTTTTATATAGCCTGAGGTTGAGCCGACCTTTGCTGCATGGGTTATTTTTAATAGAATCTCAGGATGTTTAGTTGCCACAAAAATTTAAAGCTCCTAAAAAATGTTTTGGGTTCTATCTCTAGAAAATGTGCTTTTTGAACAATGTGATTTAGTAGAAAGTTTTACTATATCAGTGGTGTGCCATGTATGGCACTAACTATTGATACCTGCTGCTGCATTTGTGGTTGCTGTCTGTTTTAGTTTGCCTGTGAGCAATGGAAGAGCTTTGGGTGAGAAGAAAAGAGGGGAGTGAAAGGGATGGTAATATTTGAGAGATTCGTTGGGAAACAGTACTTGGGGGTGTGCTTTAATTAGACTAATTTGCGCACTCTGCAAAGTGTATATTAGTGATGGGGTATGCTATAAATATATATGGCCATGGATATTTCTTCCTGTACGGTGAGTAAGTAGTAGGTTCATTAATATGGTAGAGTCTGTATTTAATGGCTACATTGATATTGATTGTACTATGGCACTTTACCTTTGACCTCCCAACCTACGTCAAAAAACATAATTTTGCTTAATTCGATTAGTTAACTTTTGTCTTAGATTCCATAATGGAAATAAATATGAGCACATCAAAACGGATTTATTGTCACTTAAAAGGTTAACATTTGCCAGTGTTTCCTAGGATGTATTAGGAATAGCTATCATAATTGCCCACGCGATCTTTCAAATTCAAACGATTATAGGTTTGCACATTTTATTTACATGGACGTTGTTCCGAAGTAAAATAAAATCAGTATATTGAAATGAGGGATCAGATTATAGCATAATAACATCACAAGTTAATTAAAATGTGATAGTAGTAGTAGTAGTAAAATACTTTATTCGATTGTTTATCAACAACCATAAAAGCACATAAAAATTTGTACTTATACAAGATATAATCCAATATAAAAGCTAACATCAATTCACTTTTGTATTTTCCGTAAGGAAAAAATTCCAAGCAGTCCAATAAAATTAATCCAAAACTCCCATAGACTTCCTTACAGTCAGTACTGAGCATAAAAATTTGCTAAAATTCCACACATTTCAATTGAAGATAAAAGCCGTAAGCTAAAATACGCGTTGTGGCACCGATGTGATATATATATAATGTGCATAATTTTTTAAAGGGTTTGATAAGGAGGTTTTTGAAATAACTGATTATATCATGGTGTAATACTTTTTTATAGTCTTTCACTGTAAATTTTGAAGTCCTTAGTTCAAGCCTGTGCTTGCAGGTAACACGCACCGGCACTGTTTTTTGGAGTAGGGCATATTTTGACACAGAGCAAATTTCAACACACATTAGCCTATAAAATAGGTTTCACCTATAATGTAAGAGCTATTGCCTTTGTCAATGTGTTTCAACTATATTATACAACAGCGCACTATAGATAAAAGTTTAGGAAAGAGCAATATGACACCGTTAAAGTTTGTGTTTCATTTACTTTTTTCCATGTTGTGCTGCTGTTTAATACACCTAAAATACATTCAGAATGGCAATAATTACTTTGGAACAGGCAATAATGCTTCTAGTTATTGTAACAAATTATGGTCCATATTTATGGAAAGTCTAGCGTCAAAATATTGGAGTTAGTGCCATTCTTAGGAAGTGCCAATCAACCTTGCGTATCATTGTGACAATGAGATGCAAGGTAGGCGTTCCCTTCCTAAAAATGACTCTTGTCCCCCAGTGCCATATTTAACACCAGACGCTGAAACGGCGTGCACCTAGGAGGCGGACCTAAATAATGGCGCTAAGCCCGATTAGCGTCATTATTTACCGCCTGGTTAGACCACGCTTTAAAGTGCTGGTAGGTGCTTTTCCATGGGAAAACACCATGGAATGGGCACATAGATGCCCACCCCAACCTCCAGCATCACCGTCAACCACACCACAGGGACACTACTGGAGGGGGGAGCCTATCACAGGTAAGTGTATGTGTGTGGTGTGCCACTGGAGGCTCCTTACATGGGGCCCCCTGGCTGGCACTGGGTATGTTAAGCTTGTCCTGGGGACACTGGTCCCCTGTGGTGGGCAATGGGCTTGTGGTAATGACTCCTGTCTATACCTAGACAGGAGTCATTTTTGGCTGCTTGTGTGTCAAAAAATGATGCTAGGCTGTCTAGCTGCAGGTAATTTGCTGCTAATCCGCCTATCGTCATTTTTTACTCACTAGTGCCACTTCCCCTATCGCCCTCCATCACCGGCTAGAGTCTTATTTTGAGACGCATCCCATTCTTTAGCGCCATTGTGCGTCATTTTTAAAATATGGCGCATAGATGGCGTTAGGGAATTGCGTTAGCTCGCTTTAAGAAAACTGATGCACACGTGCGTCATTTTTCATAAATATGGGCCTATATGTTTGTCAGCATCTTCAATAGATCACACGTTTTGTCACACAACAATTTAGTTCTGTGTTTTTTTTAATTTTGAAGGTATAAAGCAAATTTTTGGCGGTCTAAGAATGAAATCGTAAGTATTATATTGCCTTAATTTTTTATGATTGTGTATGCCTTGGGAATCTACTTTAATATTTGCTCAACAGGTAAATGATGCATTTTAAAGGATTTACAAACAAATGTTTACAATCATATAGATGTCACCTTTTTATTTTCAAACAAACGTATTTGTCAATTACACCATACACTTTCTGATACAACCTACATACCTAATAAGTGCGTATTGCAAAGCATACATAAAGTATTTTTTACATTGCTAAGAGAGTGAGTGTGCATTTCGGGAACGTATTTTTTATATGTTCGGCAGGTAAAAACACCATAAAAGTGAAGGAAAAACACACCATTGTTTGATTTTTTTAATATACTGGGAGCGATTTTTAAAATCAATTTGTTTATATGCTCAAAAGGCGAAATGGGATATGCATTTGAAGCAAATAAATTGCATTGGAAAGCGGACAAATGCAAACAAGTGGGATGCAGAATCTCTTTAATATTATAGAAAGTGGCTTTTTAAGCTCTGAGTTTATAATACATTTTCCAGCTGAATTAATTCGTTAAAATTTACCTTACCAATAATTAAATACCTTGATAATACAATGTTTTAAATGTATTATAAATAGACAATTACATTTTTTTTTTGTTTTAACATTTATATAGCTGCACAGCCTATATCTGCATGTGCAAAACACAATTTAGTGTATTAAAAATGCTAGGTCCATTGTTTTGAAACCAAGGTTATACCACGTAGAACTGAAAAACAATATCCTTAATAGCCAACATAGATGAAAAAGCACACAAGTGCATTGTGTAGGAAGGTAGCCTCTTTCTAGCCTTGTTACCCCCACTTTTGGCTTGTTTGTGGGTATATGTCAGGGTGTTTTTACTGTCTCACTGGGATCCTGCTAGCCAGGGCCCAGTGCTCATAGTGAAAACCCTGTGTTGTCAGTGTGTTTGATATGTGTCACTGGGATCCTGCTAGCCAGGACCTCAGTGCTCATATGTTTGTGGCCTATATGTGTTCCCTGTGTGGTGCCTAACTGTATCACTGAGGCTCTGCTAACCAGAACCTCAATGTTTATGCTCTCTCTTCTTTCTAAATTTGTCACTGCAGGCTAGTGACTAATTTTACCAATTCTCATTGGCACACTGGTACACCCATATAATTCCCTTGTATATGTTAGCTAGGTACCCAGGGTATTGGGGTTCCAGGAGATCCCTATGGGCTGCAGCATTTCTTTTGCTCAGACAATTCTTACACAGGACTGCCACTGCAGCCTGAGTGAAATAACATCCATGTTATTTCACAGCCATTTTTCACTGCACATAAGTAACTTATAAGTCACCTATATGTCTAACCCTCACTTGGTGAAGGTTAGGTGCCAAGTTACTTAGTGTGTGGGTACCCTGGCACTAGCCAAGGTGCCTCCACATCATTCAGGGCAATTTCCCCGTACTTTGTGAGTGCGGGGACACCATTACACACGTACACTACACATAGGTCGATACCTATGTATAGCGTCAGAATGGTAACTCCGAACATGGCCATGTAACATGTCTAGGATCATGGAATTGTCACCCAAATACCATTCTGGTGTTGGGGGGACAATTCCATGATCCCCCGGGTCTCTAGCACAGAACCCTTGTACTGCCAAACTGCCTTTCCGGGGTTTCCACTGCAGCTGCTGCTGCTGCCAACCCCTCAGACAGGATTCTGCCCTCCTGGGGTCTGGGCAGCCCCGGCCCAGGAAGGCAGAACAAAGGATTTCCTCTGAGAGAGGGTGTTACACCCTCTCCATTTAGAAATAGGTGTGAAGGGCTGGGGAGGAGTGGCCTCCCCCAGCCTCTGGAAATGCTTTGATGGGCACAGATGGTGCCCATCTCTGCATAAGCCAGTCTACACCGGTTCAGCGATCCCCCAGCCCTGCTCTGGCGCGAAACTGGACAAAGGAAAGGGGAGTGACCACTCCACTGACCAGTACCTCCCAGGGGAGGTGCCCAGAGCTCCTCCAGTGTGTCCCAGACCTATGCCATCTTGGAAACAGAGGTGTTGGGGGCACACTGGACTGCTCTGAATGGCCAGTGCCAGCAGGTGACGTCAGAGACCCCCTCTGATAGGCTCTTACCTCTCTTGGTAGCTAATCCTCCTTTCTTGGTAGCCAAACCGCCTTTTGTGGCTATTTAGGGTCACTCCTCTGGGGTATTCTTCAGATAACGAATGCAAGAGCTCACCAGAGTTCCTCTGCACTTGCCTCTTTGACTTCTGCCAAAGATCGGCCGCTGACTGCTCCAGGATGCCTGCAAAACCACAACAAAGTAGCAAGATGACTACCAGCAACATTGTAGCACCTAATCCTGCCGTCTTTCTCGACTGCTTCCTGGTGGTGCATGCTCTGAGGGCTGTCTGCCTTCACCCTGCACTGGAAATCCCAAAGAAATCTCCCGTGGGTTGACGGAGTCTTCCCCCTGCTAACGCAGGCACCAAACTTCTGCATCACCAGTCCCCTGGGTCCCCTCTCTTCTCGACGAGCGTGGTCCCTGGAACACAGGAGCTATATCCAAGTGACTCCCATAGTCCAGTGATCCTTCAGTCCAAGTTTGGTGGAGGTAAGTCATTGCTGCCCCACGCTAGGCTGCAAAACTGTGTACTGCATGATTTGCAGCTGCTCCGGCTTCTGTGCACTTCTCCAAGAATTCCTTTGTGCACAGCCTAGCCTGGGTCCCCAGTACTCTGTCCTGCAGTGCTCAACCCTCTGAGTTGGACTCCGACGTTGTGGGACCCTCCTTTGTGACTCTGAGCCAGCTTCGTTTTACAAATATTCTAAGTGTCTGCTCTGCTACTTCTGTGGTTGCTGCCTGCTTCTGTGGGGCTCTCTGAGTTGCTGAGTACCCCCTCTGTCTCCTCCTCCAAGGAGCGTCATCCTGGTCCTTCCTGGTCCCCAGCAGCACCCAAAAACCTCTACTGTGACCCTTGCAGCTAGCAAGGCTTGTTTATGGTATTTCTGCATGGAAATACTTCTGCAACCTCCAGCACGCCGTGTGACATCTTCCATCCAAAGGAGAAGTTCCTAGCCCTTTTCGTTGTTGCAGAGTCCTTGGCTTCTTCCATCCAGAGGCAGCCTTCTTGCACCTTCATCCGGGGTTTCCTGGGCTCCTGTCCCCCCTGGACACTATCGCGACTCTTGGACTTGGTCCCCTTGCCTTGCAGGTCCTCAGGTCCAAGAATCCATCTTCAGTGCTTTGCTGGTGTTTGTGGTTCTTGCAGAATCCCCCTATCACGACTATTGTGTCCTATTGGGGTAGTAGGGGTACTTTACTCCTACTTTTCAGGGTCTTGGGGTAGGGTATCTTGGACACCTTGACTGTTTTCTTACAGTCCCAGTGACCCCCTACAAGCTCCCATAGGTCTGGGGTCCATTCGTGATTCGCATTCCACTTTTGGAGTACATGGTTTGTGTTGCCCCTAAACCTATGTTCCCCTATTGCATCCTATTGTAATTCTACATTGTTTCCATTACTTTTCTTACTATTACTTACCTGTTTTGGGTTTGTGTACATATGACTTGTGTATATTACTTACCTTCTAACTGAGGGTACTCACTGAGATACTTTTGGCATATTGTCATAAAAATAAAGTACCTTTATTTTTAGTAACTCTGAGTATTGTGTTTTCTTATGATATTGTGCTATATGATATAAGTGGTATAGTAGGAGCTTTGCATGTCTCCTAGTTAAGCCTAAGCAGCTCTGCCATAGCTACCTTCTATCAGCCTAAGCTGCTAGAAACACCTCTATTCTACTAATAAGGGATAACTGGACCTGGCACAGGGTGTAAGTACCACAAGGTGCCTACCATAAGCCAGGCCAGCCTCCTACACATAGTTTAGAGTACGCTTTACCAACATTATTATACAGATTGGAACTAATTTAGCACAAAGGAAAAACATTCAGCATTAAAAATAAAACGTAAAACAGACGTCTTCTAATTTTAATACATCTGCATTGTGAGGTAAAACACACCTCTACTAGTCCATGTATCGCCTCTCCCCCATTAGTCAGGTAGAGACTAAAAAACATTATTTTGGATATAATTGAAATACAATAGAATACTACATAAAAAACACATTCCAAACACATCAGCATTTTACATAGCACAGTCCTCTTTTAAACTTTCAGTCTGTCCATTTCTTCGACCCCTTCGCTGCCAGGCCTTTTTCCCCTCAAGTGCCAAGCCTTTTTTTGGCTATTTGGGACAGTTCGCGCTTAGGCCCTCATAACTTTTTGTCCAAAGCTACTCACGCCAAATTTGCATCCGTTTTTTCCAGCATCCTAGGGATTTTTAGAGGTAGCCAGACTTTGTGGGTTCCCCTGAGGGAGACCAAGAAATTAGCCAAAATACAGCGAAAATGTTGTTTTTTTAAAAAAAATAGGGAAAAAGGGCTGCAGAAGAAGGCTTGTGTTTTTTTTCCCCTGAAAATGGCATCAGCAAAGGGTTTACAGTGCTAAAATCACCATCTTCCCAGCTTTCAGGAACAGGCAGACTTGAATCAGAAAACCCCATTTTTCAACACAATTTTGGCATTTTACTGGGACATACCCCATTTTTACTATTTTTTGTGCTTTCAGCCTCCTTCCACTTAGTGACAGAAATGGGTGTGAAAGCAATGCTGGATCCCAGACAGCTAAACATTTCTGAAAAGTAGACAACATTTTGAATTCAGCAAGGGGTAATTTGTGTAGATCCTACAAGTGTTTCCTACAGAAACTAACAGCTGAAATAAAAATATATTGAAATTGAGGTAAAAAAACAGCAATTTTTCTTCACGTTTTACTCTGTAACTTTTTTCTGGCATGTCAGATCTTTGAAAGCAATATACCGTTACGTCTGCTGGACTCTTCTGGTTGCAGGGATATATAGGGCTTGTAGGTTCATCAAGAACCATAGGTACCCAGAGCCAATAAATGAGGTGCACCTTGAAATGGGTTTTCATTCTATACTGGGTATACAGCAATTCATTTGCTAAAATATAAAAAGTGAAAAATAGGTATTAAGAAAACCTTTGTATTTTCAAAATGGGCACAAGATAAGGTGATGAGAAGCAGTGGTTATTTGCACATCTCTGAATTCCGGGGTGCCCATACTAGCATGACAATTACAGGGCATTTCTCAAATAGACAACTCTTTTACACACTGTCTTGCATTTGGAAGGAAAAAATGTAGAGAAAGACAAGGGGCAGTAACACTTGTTTTGCTATTCTGTGTTTCCCTAAGTCTCCCGATAAAAATGGTACCTCACTTGTGTGGGTATGCCTAATGCTCGCAACAGGAAACACAACATGGACACATCACATTTTTACATTAAAATCTGACATGTTTTTTGCAAAGTGCCTAGCTGTAGATTTTGGCCTCTAGCTCAGCCGTCACCTAGAGAAACATACCAAACCTGCACATTTTTTAAAACTAGACAACTAGGGGAATCTAAGATGGGGTCACTTGTGGGGCTCTGACCAGGTTCTGTTACCCAGAATCCTTTGCAAACCTCAAAATTTGGCCAAACAAACACTTTTTCCTCTCATTTCGGTGACAGAAAGTTCTGGAATCTAAGAGGAGCCACAAATTTCCTTCCACCAAACGTTCCTCGATATCACCCAATAAAAATGGTTCCTCACTTGTGTGGGTAGGCCTAGCGCCCATGACAGGAAATGCCCCAAAACACAACGTGGACAAATCACATTTTCCCAAAGAAAACAGCTATTTTTTGCAAAGTGCCTAGCTGTGGATTTTGGCCTCTAGCTCAGCAACCACCTAGGGAAACCTAGCAAACCTGCACAATTTTGAAACATAGACACCTAGGGGAATCCAAGATGGGGTGACTTGTGGGGGCTCTGACCAGGTTCTGCTACCCAGAATCCTTTGCAAACCTCAGAATTTGGCCAAAAAAACACTTTTTCTTCTCATTTCGATGACCGAAAGTTCTGGAATCAGAGAGGAGCCACAAATTTCCTTACACCCAGCATTCCCCCAAGTCTCCCAGTACAAATGGTACCTCACTTGTGTGGGTAAGCTTAGCGCCCGCAACAGGAAATGCCCCAAAACACAACGTGGACACATCAAATTTTCCCGGAGAAAACAGAGCTGTTTTTTGCAAAGTGTCTAGCTGTGGATTTTGGCCTCTACCTCAGCCGGCACCCAGGGAAACCTAGCAAACCTGTGCATTTTTTAAAACTAGACACCTAGGGGGATCCAAGATGGGGTGACTCGTGGGGCTCTGACCAGGTTCTGTTACCCAGAATCCTTTGCAAACCTCACAATTTGGCCCAAAAAACACTTTTTCCTCTCATTTCGGTGACAGAAAGTTCTGGAATCTGAGAGGAGCCACAAATGTCCTTCCACCCAGCATTCCCCCAAGCCAAGTCTCCTGATAAAAATGATACCTCACTTGTGTGGGTAGGCCTAGCGCTCGAGACAGGAAATGCCCCAAAACACAACATGGACACATCACCTTTTCCCAAAGAAAACAGAGCTGTTTTTTGCAAAGTGCCTAGCTGTGGATTTTGGCCTATAGCTCAGTCGGCACCTAAGCAAACCTGTGCATTTTTTAAAACTAGACACCTAGGGGAATCCAAGATGGGGTGACTTGTGGGGCTCTTACCAGGTTCTGTTACCCAAAATCCTTTGCAAACCTCAAACTTTGGCCAAAAAAACACTTTTTCTTCACATATTTCCTTCCATCCAGTGTTCCGCCAAGTGTCCTGATAAAAATGGTAACTCACTTGTGTGGTTAGGCCTAGTGCTCATGAAAGGAAAAACCCCAAAACACTATCTGGACACATCAAAATTATCAAATACAAAACTACCTGTTTTTTTTGGGGTGGGCACCTGAATTTTTGGTCCTGGGCTCAGCAGTCATCTAGGGAAACCTACCAAACCCAGATATTTCTGATAACTAGACACCCGAGGGAGTCCAGGGAGGAGTGACTTGCGTGGATCCCCCAATTATTTCTTACCCAGAATCCTCAGCAAACCTCAAATTTTGATAAAAAAATCCCCTTTCCCCCACATTTCTGTGTGGGATCACCGCACCGGGACATATTTCCTACCACCCAACGTTTCCCTCAGTCTCCCGGTAAAAATGATACCTCACTTGTGTAGGTCGGCCGAGTGCCTGTGACGGGGTGTGGATCGGGGGTAATTGCCCCATCTGCCCATTGGTGGGCAGAACAACTTTGGCCCCATTTATTTGGGGTGGGGTATGGCCATACCCCCACCCTCTTAATTTGAAAAAAAAAAACTTCCCTGGTCTCTGGCGGGCCTTCCAAAAATCGGACGATCTGCCCCCAAGGGAAGCAGATATGGCCAACAGTACTGTGCCTCCATGGGGAGTGACCCTTGCCCAAGGGGCAGCCCCACAAACAAAACACACACATACACACACATAAATCCCTGGTGTCTAGTGGTTTCTGCCCCCCTTGGGAGCAGATTGGCCTAACAAAAATAGGCTGATCTGCCCCCAAAGGGGGCAGAAAAGGCCTAAATACAATTTGCCACCCAAGGGAGCGACCCTTGCCTAGGGGGTCGCTCCCCATACATAAAAACATAAAGTAAATTAATATATATATCCCTGGTGTCTAGAGGTTTCTGCCCCCCGGAGGCAGATCAGCCTAATTATATTAAGCCGATCTGCCTCTGAGGGGGGGCAGAAAAAGCCTAAAAATATTTTGCCCCCCTGGGGAGCTGCCCTTGCCCAAAGAGCCGCTCCTCATATGTGTTAGTATAAAACAAATCCCTGGTGTCTAGTGGCTTCTGCCCCACTACCCCAGGGAGGTCAGAAATTCCTAAAAACAATTTGGCCCCAGAGGGAGCGACCCTTGCCAAAGGGGTTGCTCCCCACACATAAATGAAAGAAAAAAATTTATCCCTAGTGTCTAGGAGTTTTCTGCCCCCCCGGGGGCAGAAATGGCCTAAAAATTATTTGTCCCCCTGGGGAGCGCCCCTTACCCAAGGGGCCGCTCCCCTCATGTCCATTTCAAAGAAAAAAAAATCCCTGGTGTCTAGTGGGCATTTCTGCTGCCCAATCGCATCGCGATCAGGCATCAGAAATGCTTGCAGAGACATGAAAGGAAAGGAAAGGCCTTTCCTTTCCTTTCATGCCTCTGCTGGCCCCCTCCTCCCGAGCTGAAGTGAAATGCTGAGCATTACTCTTCCGCAATTGCGCTGGAAGCATGCTTCCAGTGAGATGGGAGGTGACCTCTGATGAGGTCAGCACACTCTCACATGCTGGTGTCATCTGGCATCACTAGGGAGGTCGGGGGTGGAGGGTGAAGAGATTCCCCTTCCAGCTCTGACCTGGGGGGGTGAGGGGGAGGCCCTCGGGGGAGCACTAGCGATTAGCTTGAGGGACGGTAGTCGGACGTAATGGTTACGTCTGTGGCACCCGAGAGGCGCAGCCGCGGACGTCACCATTACGTCTGTGGCCCTCAAGGGATTAAGATATAGGGGGTTATTCTAACTTTGGAGGAGGTGTTAATCCGTCCCAAAAGTGACGGAAAAGTGACGGATTTACCACCACCCGTATTACGAGTCCATTATATCCTATGGAACTCGTAATACGGCTGGTGGTATATCCGTCACTTTACCGTCACTTTTGGGACGGATTAACACTCCTCCAAAGTTAGAATAACCCCCATAGTGTCAAAGCAGCGCCTGGCTCTTTATTATTTAATAGTGTAAATGGTCAGCGAAACAGTGTGTGCAAAAAGAAAGAAACAAAGTTATAGTCACAATAAGAGTCTAGCTAATGGGTACAAATACTAAGTAATGATAAATATTTAAAGTAGCAGATATGCATGTCAGTTTTACTAACATACATTACACAAACCCGGTGGTGTTATTTGTAAAAAACAAATGACATCTAGTGGCTAGCACGTTGTAAACATTTATTCCTAGTAGCATTTTTTCACACGGAATAAGTTGTCAACATCATTTACAAAGCAAGAACATCTAATAATAACCACAGATTAGTTAGTCCTTGTATAAAAACACAGATCTCCACTACAAAAAGGAATATTTCACTAAGTATGCACTGAGAATTGTTTGTGCTAGTCTTTGCATTCAAGTAATTTTAAACGTTACTAAATTTAAACAATATGTCACACTACCATCTACCCCACTCTAGTCTGCTCCACTCCAAAACAATTTGCCCGCTGCAATCTGCTGCACTCTAATCCATAACAATATGCCCCATTCCAATCTAACCACTGCAATCAAAAACAATCTGCCCCACTACGAATTTCCCCACTCCAATACACCATAATCCACTCTTCCCTTTCTAATCCAAACCAATATATCCCTTTCAAAACTGCAAGACTACAATGTAACCCACTCCAGTACAAAACAAAATGCTACTCTGCAATCCAATTTACATCACCACAATACAATCCACTACCCTTCATCCCAATTGACATCACTCCAATACAATCCACCCCACACCAAGCCAATCCACTACACACTAAACCAATCCACCCCACTGTTGTACAATCCACAACACTTTCATCCCATCCACCCCACTCTAATTCACACTGATACAGTCTTCCCCACTTCAATCTGCCGCAGTTTATTAAAAAACAGCTTGCCCCACTACAACCTATGCCAGACAAGCCTTCCCCACTACAACTTGCCATACTCCAAACACAAACAACCAACTCCAATCCAATACAATATCTAGCACTCTAATTTAATTGTATCTGTAATTGTATTTATATAGCACTTACTACCTCTGACGAGGCGCCAAAGTGCTTTTCGGCAAGTAGCGTGCAACTCCGGAACCCAAGAAGATTAGTGGTGGATTAGTATAGGAAAATATAGGTACAGTAGTAATTTAACCCACTACAATCCAGTTTACCCAAATCTAACATGTTGTGCTATATCCAAGTAACCCCACGCCAATCTACTAAATCCAATTTTAGCCAACAAAGCCAAATCTAATACAATCCACCCCAAATAAATTCACTTCACACCACCCAACTCCCATTCTCCACACTCAAATCCACTCTAACCCAATCTACAAACTCCATTCAAATACACTCTAATTCAATCTAATCCATTACACTCTACTCCGCCACAATACAATCCACCCAAACCTAGCTATTTCACTCAAAAACAAACCACCCACACCAATCCAGTATAATCCATTGCAGTCCAATCCACCCCAATCCAATTCACTCCCTTTCAATTCAACACACTCAAATCCAATCCACATCATACTAATACACATTACCCCACTTAATTCACCACACTCTAACTAAATCCAATCTATCCCATTCTACTTCATTCCAATCCACCCTACTACCTCAGTTCACTCCAACCCAATCCACCTTATTGCACCCCACTCCATTCTAGAACACCCTCTAATATTAAACCACTAAAATCTACTCCCATTTCAACTCTATTACACTCTATGCCTCCTACTCCACTCTACAACACTCCAACAAATCCACTCTCCAATACTCCCTCACTCTACTCTAACACTCTATACCATTAACTTTTAGCCATACTAAACAGCAGCTACACTATTATACAACACAACAAAACACATTGCCAAATCCAATAGCTCTTACATAGTAAAATCCTAGTAGCTAAAAATTCTAACCCAATACACTCTACCCAACTAAAAAGCAAACAGTAGACACACTTCCACTTCACCCCACCCACATACACCAACACTAATCAATTCTACTGCAAATCAAACAACCACGATACAGTACACTCCACTCAAACCAATATACACCTTTTAAAATAAAACCACCTCACTTCAATGACCTACACTCCACTACAATCCACCTCACAGCGCTCCAATCCATTCCATCTCACTCAATTCCATCCCACTAAAATCCACACAACTCCAAACATTTAACCTTACTAAGCCAATACATTCAATTACATTTCAATCACACCACTCCTATCCACCCTACTGTACTCTATTACACTTCAAACAACCAATCCAATTCCATACACATCATACTCTACCTCCAAAATACCACTCAACTTTACATAATAAAATAAAATATAATTCACTTAACTATACCACATTCTACAATATCCCACCGACTCAAACTAAAACTACCTTACTAAACTACACTCAAAAATACCACACAATAAATACACACACTCCAATCTACCTCAATATACCACACTCCATTGTACCATCTTCTTCACAATAAATACCACTCCAAATGCACCACACAACTCCAGTTTAAACAACTATATCACACTCTACTACAAGCTAATACATTTCAACACACTCTCCACCAATTAACACCATTACAATATAACACAATAAACCTCACTCCAATAACAATCAATTTACAACAAGCTATTACACTCAAATCTAATAACATTTAATAAAATGTATTCATATATACCCCACTCCACACCAAAATAACCCATTCCAATCTATCCCAATACACTCCAATCCAATACACCACACTTCATTCCATCCCACTCCAATCCATCCTACTCCAAGTCACACAGTTTAATACAACACATTAAATTCAACTCAAACCACAGAAGCTATTTCAACTCACTCAAATCTATTCCATTACAATCAATCCCAATCAACACAATCCATTCACCTTCAATCCAATCTACCTCAATCCAATCCACACAAACTCAATTCAATCCAGCCCAGACTACATTAGTGCACTTCATTCCAATTAACCACATCCAATACATACCACTATAATCAACACCACTCCAATTCAAACAACCCCACTACTCTACAGTCCAGTTTAGGCCAAGCAATTATACTTTACCCCAATGCAATCCACCCCAATGCAATCCAATCCATCCCATTTCAATCCAATCCATCCAACCTACACTACTACAAATCTATCTAGTCAATCCAGTACAATCCACCCATTATAAGCCAGTCATATCCAAACCAATTCACCACACCATAATTCAATAAATCCAATTCACCCCACTACGATTCACCATACTCTAATTCAATACAGTCAAATTTAATACATCACACTAAAGTAAAATAAGCCCTCACACCAATTCAGTACACCTCATTGCCTACAACATCCACCCCAATTCAACCAACAAAATCCTGCCACACTACAATACAAAACAATATACACCACAACAATCTAACCAATCTACTCCATTTCAATAATGACCAATCCAACTTCCACACTACAGTCTACTCCACTACAATCTAGAACATACAAAACAGAAAAATATAGGCCATTCTAATCAACCCCAGCTCAAAACAGTCCCACTCTACTACATTACACAGCACTCCACTACCCCAATCTAATATAAACAACTCCAATCTGTCTCACTCCAATACAAAATAATCAAACACACTTCAAATCAAATAAATCTCTCCACTACTTTATCAATCCAAAAAAATCAAACTCACTTTAATCCACCATATATTTTCCTACTGCAATCTCACACACTATAATCCAAAATAATTTGCACCACCAACATTTAGCTAACTCCAGAAGAACTCAGTCTATCCTACTACAACATGCCCAACTCCAATGCATAAAATACGCACCACTCCACTCTAAACCACCACAATACCAGTCTACATCACTCCAACTGTTCCATTTTATTCAAAATCATCCCGCTCTACTTCAAGCTGTCACATTCAACCCTACCTTACTATAATCTGCCACACTCCAAACACAAACAACAAACTCTTAACCAAAATAATATACACCACTCCAATTCAACACATTCCAATCCACTTCATCCCAATCTAATACATTACACTTCATCCAAAATGAGTTCACTTCACTCCATCCAATACATTACTGTCTAACCAAATCCAATATAATACAATACACCATAATCAAATTAAATTCACAACACCCAGCTCAATCCACTCCACTCCAATTCACTCTAATCCAATTAACCAACTCCATTCAATACTCTCTATTCCCATATAATCTATCCTACTCCAATCCATCCCACTCCACTGCAATACAATCCATAATACCCCACCTCTTTCACTATAATCCGTACCACCCACCCCAATCCAGTGTAATACAACATAACTCAAATCTACCCCAATCTAATACAACTAACCCAATTTCAATCCACTACGCTCCAATACAATCCACACCATTCCAATCCACCCCAATTCATCCACACCACCCCAATTCTGTACACTTCAATACAATCAAACCTATCCAATACATACTACTACAGTCAACCCCTCTACACTCCAATTTATACCACTACACTCCAATTTACACTAATCAACTACACTTTACCTCAATCCAATCCACCCCAACACAATTCAATTTATTTTATTTCAATCCAGTCCATCCAACCCACCCTACTCCATATCTATTTACTCAATACAATCCACCCAAACCTAATCCATTCAAATCCAATACGATGTACAATACAATCAACACCTATCCACTCCAATCCATTTGTATGTTGGAGAGGCCAATAGGAATCACAAGTACTTGTAGAAGTCCCTCAATGTGGTTTTCCAAAGGGAAGCCACATAACTGTCTCCATTTCGGTCCTGCAAACCCAGATGTCTGTGGCTGAATGGTTGTACCCAAGCACATATGATTCCAACATAACTGCATGTCACTCCATGATGCATGCCAACAGTCAGGTAACAAACCATACCAATTACACATGTGCAGTGCACTTTACCACATGATGCCACATCAATGGCATGGAAATGCACATTGTGTGTAAAAACTATATTCTTACCCACCATGTCCCTTATTGCTACTTCAGTTGTACATGCCAAAAGACATGCTATAACGGGTGAGGGTATGTGTCAGCCAGCAATCAATGGTGACACATTCCTGTTCGTGGCACCACATGAAATATAGCCCCATTGCAAAAGGGAACACAGGGGAAGGACCTCATTTACAAGCCTCTCCAGCTCCTCTGGAGAGAAGCCCTATCGCCTGCTGGACATGGCAAGATTGCTCCCAGAGGCGGCACACAGCAGCTCACGTAGTGGAGGTGTTGTTGGCAGCAGTGTCACGAGTCAAGTGAGTAAATTTGAACAACATGCGTCACATACGCAAGATAGACTGTCATCACCACCAACGGGCACAGCCATTGGGCTGCGATCAACATAGACAACAATTTTGTCCTATGGCTGTGTCCACTGCAGTTGTAACCACCTACTGTGCTGACAACTTCTGCCTGTGGCCATGGCCTGTTCCTAATGTCCAGTGGAGGAGGTCAGTCATCCGTCAATTTGGCGTTTGGAAATACTGTATATGGCTGTGCAAACTGGGTCACAGATACAATATATGTGTAGGATCATCACTAACATCCTCATTCTGTCTTGTATGTAGTCCTACTACATAACCACCAGTGTAGTGTGTTTCAGGGCACATATGCCATATGACAGCGGTGCAGAGGCCACCATCACCAACTGTAGATTTTGGCAGTCAGAAAAGGAGATCACATTTCGAGAGGCACTTGTGTAGCAGATACATAGGTATCGCCTGAATCCACATTGTGGACACATGTGTGGACAACCATGGGGGTCACGTGTGACCCTTGTGTACTTGCCAGCTGTGATGTGTACTGTGTGTCATGGCTAGCCAGTCAGAAATGCTTTGTTGCATCATATTGTTGGCATGCATCATATATGTTGCTGTTGACACACTGACTGATGTTACAAATAATGTCTTGTCATACAAAGTACCCTGGGAGAGGGAGGATGTGACAATCTCCTTCTATCTAGCATCCACTGCCAGACCTTCAGACCATGGAAGAGCACCACATTATACATTTATACCGTCTGAATAGACAAACAATAGTGGACTTATGCCATCAGTTGGAGCCAGATCTGGTGCCAGCTAACAGTAATACCACCTGCATACCACCCATTGTGCAGGTCATGTCAGTATTGCACTTCCTGGCCAAAGGGTCCTTCCAAAATACAATGGCCCTGTCTGCTGGAATGTCCCAACCTTTTTTCAGTCTGGTGTCGAAGGGTTTCCTCTCTGAAATGGTGAAACACATTGACAGCTATCTCAGGTTCCCATGACATGAGGATTTAGCCAGTATGAAGGCTGACTTTTATGGTTTTGCCCATCTCTGACATGTGGTGGGGACCACTGACGACACACATGTTGGCTTGGTGCCACCACAGGCTACTGAAAAAGGCTATCACAACAGGAAGAACTTCAATCCCATCAACGTGCAAGTTGTCTGTTTGGCGGATCTCCACATCTCAAATTTGTGTGCCCATTATCCTGGATCAGCCCAGGATTCTTTCATTATGCAGAACAGCACCATACCCCAGCTGATGTCACAATTGCACCCAGAGAGGGCCTGGCTGGTTGGTAAGTGACATCTGGCCTGATTGTGTGTGAGCAATGTCAGGTGCTATAATCATGAAGTGAGTGACTCATTGTTGCACTTATGTCCCATTCCTTAACAGGAGACTCAGCATATCCAAACCATCCTTGGTTGTTGATCCCACTGAGGAATCCAACTACGCCAGGGGAAGTCCGCTCCAATGAGGCCCATGGAAGAATGTGATGACCAGTGGAGATGGCTTTTGGCTCCTGAAGGCCATATTCCGCTGTTTGGACAGGACTGGTGGAGCCCTCCTTTACGCACCCGGGAAAGTGTGTCAGATTGCTGTGCCATGCTGCATGCTCCACAACATCACCCTGCGGAGGAATATCCTGTACATATCCCGTACAACCCAGAGGAGTGGGAGCCTGCAGTGCCACTGAGTGAGAATCTTAAAATGCGAAGTGAGGATGACAATGTGTAAGAGGAAGGAGGAGCTGACTTGCGAGAAGATTTCATCCACATCTACTTCTCATGAGTATACGTATGTCATGTTATGTCATCACTGTGAGTGTACAATCAACTGCAGCTGTGAGAATGTGTGTTGTGAGTATTGAGTGTTTTTGAAACAGCCAAGAAGCTGATACTGTACAATATTCAACCAAAGGCTGCTTGATAAGATAGTTTTTGACACATCCTTACCTTGATGATGTTGCTTTGTTTGTGTCAGTTTCCTTGCAATGTCATTTGTTTTCCAGATGCTTGCTATGTGACTTGTGTCATAGGTAGGGTTTCAAGCATACACTCCTTGTTTTGTTCTTTATACAGGTACCTTCACCATGACATTTGTATGTGGGCATTTCAGAGTTGTGACATTGGCAGTATGTGATGCTGCTCTTACATACATAGCGGATATAGATTGTTCCAGATAATGTATGTCACAGAATTTGGGTGTATGAGTCCTGTACCAAGACAGTTTGCACAGTGTATGGGTCAGAAGTGCCCATTGCACTAGTTTTATGTGTTGTGGTGGGTCTGATGATTCATGTGTGTCATCATGTGGTCATCAAATATGTAGTTCTAGCTTACAACCAAGTCATTTTTCCTTCACATTGGCCAAACACTTTTTGTATGACCTCTATGTAGCTGTAGATGTGTTTCATCATTGCCAGTGCCACAACACTGGCATATGTGTGTGTCATACCACCAGATGCATGGGAATTGGATTATGATGGCCCTTTGATCAGGGACTGTTGTACTGCCATGTCACAGTGTCCTTTCCTCAGGATCTGCACGTTGCTGAACAAAAGGCCCACCTTCCGCGTCACCAACTCAAAAAGCTATTATAGAACAGAGTTATGATGAAGCCAGTCGGGGGGAAGGGAATTAGGGTAGGGAACAGGAGGGAGAGAAATCTGAAAAGAAAAGGTTAGAACAAATATGCACTTACTCATTCATGAAAATGTAACTAATCAATGGACTCTTGACTAAATGCATCTCTGTGATATCAAATAGAGACCCCTTTTGAAATGAGGGCAAAGCCCCTTCTTTGAAACATGGAACAAGAATAAACTACGACCTCAGAACCAAGAGATGGCAAGAGCTTTGGACTATGATCATACTCAGAATATCAATCCTGTAACGTCTATGCATTCATAACATATACCTTTGATCATGACCTAGAAAATCTTAAAGAATTAATTATGCTTTTCATATATTATGCTTTCCAAAAAAACAATGAAAACTATGATTTGCTTATCTCCAAAAATACTTTCACATTCACAACTATAAAGGCTGAAAAGTTTGTACTCATTGAAATTGAAGCGCTTTAATTATAATACCAGGAAGCGCTTTTACTTGTCTTGCCTGAAACGCTACTCTTATTATGCTAAGGGGGCGCTTTACTCATGTGCCCTGAATCACTTTGATTGTTGTGCCAAGAGCCTTTTACTCCTGTGGATTAAAGCACTTTGATTGCCGTGCCAAGAGCGCTTTACATCTGTGGACTGAAGCGCTTGAATTGCCATGCCAAGAGCGCTTTACATCTGTGGACTGAAGAGCTTGAATTGCCGTGCCAAGAGCGCTTTACACCTGTGGACCGAAGCGCTTCAATTGCCATGCCAAGAGCGCCTTTACACCTGTGGACTGAATCGCTTGCATTGCCGTGCCAAGAGCGATTTACATCCGCGGACTGAAGCGCTTGATTTGCCGTGCCAAGGGGACTTTACATCTGTGGACGGAAGTGCTTGAATTGCCGTGCCAAGGGCGCTTAACATCTGTGATCTGAAGCGTTCGAATTGCCGTGCAAAGAGCGCTTTACACCTGTGCTCTGAAACACCTTTGATCGTCACGCCAAGGCCGCTGTACTCTGGAAACTGAAAACGCTTTGCTCATTGTGCTAAGGGGCGCTTTACTTCTAGAAGTAACAACTTCCTCCAAAATTGGATTCATCAAGGCCTTACCGCTACGAGTTTGACCTACTCGTTTTTTAATTCACCATGGAAACAAGGATACTTCGATTGGATGTCACTCTGCCATGCAGGAACTCTGCTCTTCTTCAGAGAAACCCCCAAGAGGTCTGACTGCATCGAAGTCTTCAACATAGTGAGCGCTTTATAGGCCTGCCACACCCCAAGATGGCTGCTGCCTCTAAAAACATGGGAATTGTAGTCCCTTCATGGAATAGCACTGATAAGTGCATCTCGTCCACCAATGTGCTGAACCTGCAGCTCTATGAGCTTTGCCACAGGGCAGACAACGCTGATGGCCACCTTTGGAACAAGAGGGGATGACAAGTGGTGCGCATAAAGCGCCGCAGAGCCGCGCAGCGGAGTTTCGGGCCGGACCTGGACCGCGCATGGCCTTATTCCTGACATGCCATCTGTCTGTATCTTGGATTAAGTGATGTTGAACTACTTTGGTGTGGTATGTGATAAGGCTCAAGCTGCTGACATCAACCACATCAATGTTTGCCTATTCTACAAGACAATGTCTAACAAATCCTTTCCTTCTGTAGTCTGGGGGTATGTACCTGTCAATATGCTAAATTACTCGGTATGTGTCAATCATTCTAGATTTCCAATAGTTCAGACATATTGAACACTGTAATAAAATGTTTAGTTTGAGCAGACACTTGTATCTATGTATGTGTTTCTGTGGGAGGGTTGTAATCCTGAGCCGGCCACTGTTTATATGCAACATATCCCATCTTGAACAAGTAGCTTGGATCATCAATGTATGGTTCACATGGTTTTACATATCTACATGGCTAAATATGAAATCAAAATCAGCAGACAAAGAGTCATTGAAGGGTGATTTATTGTGCAGCTATGACTAACATAAAATATACGTGACACGACTCAACAAATTTTCAAATGGGAAGGAGTCAGTCATGGTGAATAAAATCACTGGAGTGGATGCCATACCATTGGGAGTCCAAAATCAAGAGTACTCCTCCAATTGGAAATGGTAGGTGGTTCAGGATCAGTCCAGAGCGTGAATGTGTAACACACAAAGGAGGTCCTTAAGGAAAAGGCTTAGAACTGGCAGTGTTGGGTGTCTTGCCATTCGCACCTCCTGGATTCTTTGCTGGACGTCCCCGCTTGCGTGATGGGTGGAGATCTGCTGCTGCAGAGGCAGAGATGTCTGGGGCTTGTTTTTTCTCTGCCAGGGCCTCCCTTCCAGTGGCTGGCACTGATGTTGATGGGCCTGCTGTTGATGAGCCAAAGGAAGGGGTAAACTGATGTTGAAATGCCCTGCCCAAGGTGGTGTGTATGTTTCTCATACCCCTGTTAGAGAGGCCATGGTGTTATTGTAGACCTCCATCTGTTCCTACATGTCCCTATGCATGTCCTTCTGAAGCTGCTTGATTTTCCAGTGTTCGGTCAACACCTGGCCCATCATGCATTGGGACTCCTGATAGACTCCCTAGACGGGGCTGACAGTGTCCTGGCCCAGATCTGCCCCATTGACCTCACCCTGCTGGACCAAAGCATCCTTCCCACACACCCTACTACCTTGGGCCTGTGCCCTTGTCACAGGATGCCCTCTCCAACTTGTTCCTGGACTCTCATTGTCCGAAGTGTTGTGCTGCAACTCAGGATCCATGACTTGAAGCACAAGATGGTAGAAACTATGCTAGGGACACAAGTTGTGGGGTGAATGGTTGCCTGGGATGTTGAGGCAACAGGGCTGGGAGGTGACGTTGTGGGCACAGTGAGACTGCTGTCTGACCAGGTTGCCCAAATGGGCCAGAACCTACCTCCACGTCTAGACATCCAGGAGTGTCATTGTCACTGAGGGCTTCATCCAGGGGGCTAGTGAGTGTCTGTTCCGTGGCCTATGTGTGCCCAGTGGCAGATCCACCTGTTGATGTAAAACATACAATGTTACTGGTTGTATTGTGACATCTCCCCTTAACAGTTTAGAGTTACAGTAAGCAGAGACCTTGTACAAAGCTAAACTGTAGTTAATCCAATTGTGGCAAGTAACCATGGTATTGGGTGTATTGACATGACATGTGTGAAGCATGCCAAATCATTTTGACTCAAGCAGCTTCTGAACTGTGCAGATCATTGCACTTGGGAGGATGGCCTGAAAATGGTGTGTCCACTTGGCCAATGTGTGTCAGCTGTGTTGTTGTTTTTAAATTTATCCAATGCGCACTTGTCTGTTACTCTGCTGACTGTGAACCACCATGGCCCAGACCCTCATTGGCTGATCCCCATGAGGGGACCACCATGGGGCACTGATGGCGCTGGAGGTCGAACCGCCACTATCCAGGCAGCTGTGCAGCTAGCAGTCTGCCTTTGATGCTTGGCGGTCCTGCCTGTATAACTCATAATAGGGCTGTCTGGAAGACCGCAGGCTGGTGGTCTTTTTAGGACCACCAACATGGCGGTCCGATGGTCTAATTGCCAAACTTGTAATGAGGCTTTCAAATATAATACGATTAAAAAAACTGTATTCCTACATGCCACACACCAAACTAGGATACACCACTCAAACCTAGCCTAATACACTCTAATCCAATACACCACAATCCATTCCACCCCTCTCCAATCCACCCTACTCCGATTCACCCCATCTATTCAAACACATTCAGTTCAATTCAACACACAGCACTCTAATCCACCACACTATAATCTACTCCCCTACAATCAAACCAAATCAACACAATCCATTCTCCTTCAATATAATCCATCCCATTCCAATCCATCCCACCTCAATTCAATCCCCCACACTTCAATACACTTCAGTCCAATTATCCCAATCCAATACATAGCACTACAATCAATCCAATTTATGCCAATCAACTACACTTTAGCCAAATCCAGTCCACTCCATCACAATGTAATCTATTCCATTTCAATCCAATCCATCTAACACATCCCACTCCAAATATATCTACTAAATCCAATACCATCCACCACACTCTAATCCACTCCAAAATAATCCAGTCCACACAACTATAATACAATATATCCAATCCACACCACTCCAATCCACCACTCTTTAATCAAATACACACACATATAATACAATACAACACAATACACTAAAAAACACTTCACACCAATTAAAAACATCTCACTCACTACAACAACCACACAAAATCAATCAACAACAATCTGCCACAATAGAATACAAAACAATCTACACCACACCAATTCAAACACAATGATCTAGCCAATAACAATCAATGTCATTACAATAATCACCAATCCAAACTCCACACTACAATCTACTCTACCACAATCCAGCCCATTCAAAACCAGAAATATATACCATTTAAATCAACAACTACTTAAAACAACCCCACTTCGCTATATTCCACCCTAACTCAATATAAACAAATCTACCCAATCCAATTAGCCTCACTCCAATATAAAAGAACACACTTCAAACAATAAGAATCTCCCACTATAATATAACCCAAACCAATTACGAAACAATCTACCATGTTTGAACAATTACACCATATCAGTCTAAAAACAACCCCACTTTAATCAAAAATATATTTCCCCACTACAATCTCACCCACTTTAGTCACAAACCATTTCCACCACTACAATTTAACCAACTCCAAGCCAAAACAAAATATCCAACTACAATCTGCACAGCCCCAACACAATAAATAAGCACCACTCCACTCCACCCAAAGCAAATATCAATCTGACCCACTGCAATCTGACCACTTTATTCAAAAACAGCCTACCTTACACCAACCTGCCCCATACAAACTTGCCCCACTCCAACCTGCCACACTTCATGTGAGAGGATGGTTCTGACCATCTGGTCTGCCCTGATTTTTCACTTTTTTACCACCTGGTTTTTTACCTTTTACTGTGAGGGAGCCTCCTAGCCAGGGACTCACCCACAGTAAACTCATGGTAAAATGGACTGTGCGTGTGACCACTGGTGCCACCTTGCTAAGGAAAGGCTGCTGCGATGCAGCAAGAGTAGGAGGCCCCGGGCTTGTTACACATGATCATGTAAGGGCTGCACAGTGATGGTTCCTGGCGTGTGCAGCACATGATGTGTGCTTAGGGAGCCTGGTGCAGAAGGAACTATGCAGAGTGGGTGGTGACATGGAGTAGGCCTCATAAGATGGGTGTACACAGAGGAGGGAAAGTCAGTGTGCTTACAATATTTTTACTGTAGGAACACCCCAGTAGCTGCCTACATCAGTGCGCTTACTGTCCTTTCACTGGAGGCACACTCCATTCAATGTCAATGGGAAAGACTGGCCTAGGCCATACCTCAGGTCCTCTAGGGCCCACAGAGACCACAGTCACACCAATGTACATTGTAACCTGTATGAAAAGAATGATGCATTAGGTTACAAAAGCATAGTTGTACAACTTATGGGTCATCCAGGAATGTCATCTTTCACTGGCTCAGCTCAGGATTAGGGTCAATTACTGCTCTATCTATTTGGCTGAGCAGGGCCTTGCATCAATCAGCCAGCTCTCAGACCCTGCCAGGAAATGGGCAGAGAAACCTTTAAATGAATGTAAGGGAGGAGGGGCTGAGTTTCAGAGCACATGTGGCCCAAGCTCCCAGACTACGCTATTATGAGCTATCCCAGAAAACTGTGCAGGAAGGAGGGGACAGGGGCAAGGAAGTGATGTGGTACATCTGAATTGGCCAGAGGTGCAGATCTGCTGGACACTTCTGTCCCCACCCAAAAGGTCCTGCACAGGAGAGAGCTATCTCTCTCTCTCTTGGCTGTACTTCACTGCTGGACACTGAGACTGCAGATGGGCATAATGGACCACTGGAAAGGAGAACCCCCTGACTGCCCCCTGGGGCAGGGACTCTGACCCTGAAGACGTCAGGCACAGCAAGACGCAGGCCTCAGCCAGGTAAGCTGGCCTCCTTACTCCCCCTGAGGCCAAGTTGGGGAAAAGACTGGGCTGGCGCAAGGAGAGCGTGCTTCCCAGAAGGAAAGGAGGGCACCAGAGGAAGGACTGGCTCCCTATACTCTGGGACCCTTCTAGGCCAGGAGGCCTAAGGAGAGTGCTTCTGGAGGCAAGGACACGTAACCAGCAGCGAAGCGACACCAGAACCATTCAAATCGGCCCTTGGGGGCCCAAGATATGCAAAGGAGAAGGTCTGTGCCCTTTGACCTACTTCTGAGCAGGTGGCGAAACACGTGGGGGCTCTGCCGCTGCTCCTGTCAATGCCCCCATGGTGGGCCGGGGCCTGGGGGCTGCTCCCAAAACAAAGCGAAGCCAGGGGCTGCCGTCGCGACCCCAGTGAAGATGAACTTGGAGGGCCCCAGACCCCATCCCGGAGCACCACGGAAGCGGAAGTCGGGGGTGCTGTTGCGCTCCCCACATTAATGGCGGAAGGGGGGCCCAGACCCCAAGAAAGAAAGTCAGGGGACACCGTTGTGTCCCCCGTGATGATGGCCGCTGGCTGAAGGAGAGCAGGCGGCTGAAGACTAAGCCAGGGAGCGTCGTCGTGCTCCCCATAAAGGTGGCGCTGGGGCCCCACCAGAAGACCAAGTCGGGGTGTGCCGTCACACCCTCCCCGGTGAATGTGGTCAGAGGGGCCCTGGAACCCCATACCAGGGTCCCACGCAGAAGTCAAGGATGGGGAGCGTCATCACGCTCCCCTGAGTCGTGAGGGGGCCCCAGACCCCATCTCAGGGCACCGATGCAGCAGAGGAGGTGGGGAGATGCCGTCGGACTCCCCCAGATGGCCCGATGGCTGCCGTATTATCACATGTATGCCTGCAGGAGCGGGCAGAATTCAAAGTAAAGGACGGCACCTGTGGCAAGACCTGGAGGTGCTGGTCATGTGGGGAGCCGGCAGGTGCGGCCGGTGGTGGGTCGCCCGAGCCGCTCCCCAACACCACTCACCTGACGGGACTGTCCGGGTGGGACTGGACACCACCCAACCATGAGGGCAGCCGGGGTGGGCTCCCCACACTACCCTCCACCAAGGAGGCACCATGTCAGGGGTGTCCGGGTGGGACCAGACACCCCATAAAAACACTAAGGCAGCCGGGGGTAGGCTCCCCGCGCTCCCTCCATTGAAGTCAGCATTCAGAGAGTGCTCGGGTGGGACCGGACCCCCCATACCCAGGGGAACGCAGCAGTGCGTGGCCGCAGGAAACAAAGCAGAGCGGCTCTGCCCAGCACAGCGGGAGAGCTGCTCATTAGATATGCATATGGCCCACAAGGCCTTGCGAGGCCCAATGTCATCTTGAACACTGTGCTCAGCTCGTGGTGGCCCCAGGAAGATGAGGTCACCATCAGCCAAGTGCCCAATGTCAGGGGGAGCTGCAGGAACAGCACAGCGTCCCCCCATCATAATGTTTATGTCCCCACCCTAGGTTGGGTAGGACAAAGGAAATATAACCCCCCAAGGGTTAAAGCCAAATGTAAGGTGCCAGCATCTTGGAACTTTTATTCTTGGCTTGTGTGATTACATCCTCTAGGGGTAAATTGTGGTATTACACCAGATTAATCAAGTGTATGATGTTACACCAGGGCAATCAAGAAGTAATCTAAAGATAATCTTTACAGTTTTAAGTATTTAAACATGTTTTTATGTGTTTTGTGTAATGCTGGTTTGTGTAATGATATTGAAACCCACTCTCTTGTACAGTAAATGTGCTTATTTGTCAGATTTTGGGGCCTTCACTCTACATTGTAAGTAAATGTTGTATGGGGATACCAGGGATTGTTTTGCCATGTGGGTTGTTGGATTATGTTTCTCCTATGGAGAGACATGAGAGATTACACAATGTCATCCAAGAGTGATTCCATCAATTTGTATATATTTGTAAATTGTTGCATAGTATTGAGTAGTGTGTGTGTGTGTGTGTAGTAAATTTACTTTTACTTTATCAAAAGAAAAAGCACAGACCGGACAATCATTATGCCATGCTTGTGTGCTCGTAAATGGGGATCACTAGCCCACACCCACCTCCCTTGAGTAAGCCTTGGACTGCTCAGCAATGCTACCCTATGAGAGTGAAGGGCTACAATATGGGGTATTTGGTTCCCAGCGGTGGTTGTGTGCAGACCCATACTTGTGCAGGCCACACAACTAATGACCAATCTTCCAACCCTCCAATCCAAAACAACCAACTCCAATCCGAACCAATATGCACTACTCCAATTCAACACAGTCCAGTCTACTGCACCCCAATCGAATACATCCAACTACATCCCAATTAACCCCACTCCAATCAACCCAATCCACGCCTATCCATCCAACTCCAATCCAATACATCTCACTCAAATTCAATTTACACCACTCTACTCCAATCCACCACACTCATATCCACTGTAATCCAATCCACCCACTCTAGTCCAAAAACACTCAAATCCAATCTAATCCATGCCACTAAAGTCCAGTCTACCCCACTCTGCCCAATACAATCCAGCCTACCCCAGACCTAACACTCCAATCCAAAACACACACCACAATCCAATCTAATACACCTCAATCCAATAAACCTCACTCCATTTCAATCCAAACCACACAATCCAATCTGTCACACAGCAATCCACTCAACTACACTAAATGTACCCACTCTACCTCAATCAAATCCACCCCACTCTACTCCAATCCAATCCACACCACTACCTCAATCAACCCTAAACCACTCCACCTTTTTACACCCCAATCTACTCTCAACATGTTCTAGCATTAAACCACTAAACTCAACCCCCTTTTATTCAACTCTATAACACCACCCCCTACTCCACACTACAACAATACAAACAATTAACTTTAAAACACTCTGCTTCCCCACTCCACTCTAACATTCCATGCCATTAATGTTTAACCATACAGAACAGCAGCCACACTAGTGTACAAATAACAAAACAGATTATCAAAAGCAATAGCTCTTCCAAACATTCACATGCAATAACATGGTATCTCCTTCTTATAATGAAACGCTCTTTAGGTACTCTTTTTTTATTAAACATATGTTTGAGACCATACTTAGCTGACAGAATCGTCTCACAGGAGTTGTTTATATTTTACACCAAAATACAATCATACAAAGGTATATTTACATTAAAAACATCGTATAAAACAAAGCACACATCACTAACGCCATTTGTAGTTTTTTGTTTTTTTGCTATCTTTAACAAAATTGTGTTTTAGCAATTAATGGTACTTTATAATAAGACTCATTCAGCTGATAGAATATTTACTTAACAAATACATTTTTGAAAAACAGTTATTAATTATTTAATTGTGTTAGAAATTGCCATGCTACTGACAGCATCTCAACCCTTACAACTTTTAATGCATACTTACATAGTTTCTCTTCCTTTTAAAGAATAGGAACACATTTAACATATTTACCCTTCATTAAGGCTATTTTACTAAAATTAGTAGATACTACATACCTGTGTTTTATAGACTAGAAAAGCTGGAACACCGTCAATACATTGTCTATAATGTATGTTTTATTTATATGTATATTTATCACAAACATTATAGCAAAATACTAAACCTGTACAATAATTTACTGTCGGGCCTATGGACCCTTGGTGCCCCTGAACTCATGTCAGGTATGCAATAAGTGCCCTCCTGGGAAACTGACTGTTGGATGCCAAGGATGGTATATGTCATTTGTTAGGTCTGACTATTGTTCTTCAAAAACAACTGTGGCCAACTGGTCAGGTTCTATAACATTTACCAATGTTTACTTGTTTGAGGCTGCCAGTGTTATTTACCAATGCTTGTTTATCTGATGCTGCCAATGCTTGTCGCCTTAAATACTGAATGGCAGTCTTGTGTATTCAAAGAAGGAATATGTGCTTTTTAACTGTCAGTGCTGCCAGGTGCAGAGAGTAGCAGCCTTGTGACTCAGATGGGTGTAGCCAGAAACTTCAAAGAAGGAACATGCGCTTTTTAACTGTAAGTATTGTCAGGTGTAGGAAGGGGCAGCCTCGTGACTCAAAGATGGGTGTGGCCAGGAACAACAGGTATTTAAGCCACGCCCATCCTCAGCCCATCTCTTGCTGTCAGATGTTTCACGAACAGCTAAGTGATTCCAGCCTCAGCCTGGGAGAAAAGTCTTGTGCTTCTCCAGCAATCAGGTTCTTCATGCATAGCGTTTCAGGGGAGGAAAATAGCAGAACTGCTAGACCTCCAGAAAGGCATTAACGCACTGGTGCACTTGCGTTTAAAGAATTCATTTTCTGATCAGCAGCGTTTCTCAGTACATTGCAGCTGAATAGAGTTGCAGTTTGGAACGCATGTGATAAAACTGAAAATGAACGTCCGCATAAATGCTGGTTTATTCTGTGCAAGAAATCATATGCTAATATTGCTAACCTTGGACGCACTATCACTCAGTTCTTAACAGTGCAAGAGTTTTGTATCATTAAGCTTCACGATGTAATTTGAGCTCCACCCTTCATGTTTATTGACATTTTTGAAAGTGTTGAGAATACACTGTGAACGGACAGTTTAAATCATGAATTGACTTTACATGTAATGTAACATGATTGTAGTCATGGTCTGTTTATGATTCTAGTGTTATTCTTGGTGTGCTTTTAAACACTGAGCTTTTCTTTTTCCGAAATACTAATGCTCACACTAACAGTGGGACCAGTCCAAATGCTAATTCCTTGTACTAATAACTTGTGCTCTCTCTGTGAACATGTCTTTGTGAGTTGCGCCAAGGTTCTTCTTCAAGAGAACGTGAAGACACTGCCAAGAAAACATTGGGGATGTGTTAATTAATAAAGGCGCAGATATAAGTAGTGAAGAGAGACCATAAAAAGATAATAGGACTAACATTCCCATTCCCTTATAGGAATTCTTTGAATAGTATCCTGAACCATTTTAAGAGAGAGGGAGCCATCAGAGTGTGAAAGGGGATTATTGCAGGTATAACTCAGTGTGTTAAGTGCATTAAGTCCTCAGAGGACCATCCACCTCCAGTAAAGCAAGGGTCTGAGTCTAACTCTGTGGACAAGGGATCGAATACCTAGATCTAGCCAGAATGGGGGGCGCTGGCAGGGACATTATTGAGGCACCTTATAAAATTATTTTCCACCAATTCCATGTCATTGACATTATCATGCCCCAAAGGTTCCCCACCAGAAAATGACCCCCCCCCCCGAGATTGTATTGGATGAAAACTGAAGCCCTGAGAAGCTCTCAAAATGCCAAAAATATAGTGCCCCAGCCTAGGTTTACCCATTTGGATCTGGAGAGACCAGTCAAAGTGTTTGTTGAGCATATACCCTAGGTATTCAAAATGGAAAACCATTGAAGACTGGGTGTGACCGAGACGAACAGCAGGGATTCAGTACCATATGTTTGGTTTTGTTAAGGGTAAGCCCTCTCTGTCTGCAGAAGACATGGAACTGATCCAGTAGGTTTTGAAAACCCATTGGAGATTTTGAAAACAGCAAGGTGTCATCAGCAAATAGAAGTGCCAGGACCTTTCTATTTGCCACACCGGAGGCATCATGCTAACATTACTCCAGAATAAACCCCATATCATTAATAAATAGCAAATACAGGGTAGGAGCTATAATGTATCTCGGCCTTACACCCAGAAACACTGGAATGGGGTCTGCCAGTTCCCCAGAGGGGCCACACCTAACCTGTGCAAAGTTGTCCAAGTGAAGCCTCCTAATAACAACTACTAGATATTTTGGAACACCCATGTCAATCAAAACTTTCAACAAGTTCTCCACTGGGAGGCATCCTTTTAAATGTATATGCTCCCATTGGCATCTTAAATACAGTTCAATCGTGGAAGAGTCGTCAAGTTACGCCTGATGGTGTGCTGGAGTAATATCAAGCATAAGGAAGTAGTTTGGCCCTGCTATAGTTGTAACCAAATCATCGTTAGGAAAGGTAAATTTGTCATCAATCATATCTCAAGTAAGTGCTCCCAAATCAACACAAAGACGAACATCCTCATTTGCTTTCCTAGCTGCTACTATAGGGTCTAACCAATCTGTAGCCTCTAACATCAGAATAACATCTGAATCCGTTAACTTTTCCAATTCAACCCTTACACTCTCCTGCACGCTCAAATGAATGCGCCATACCTTGGCTGCGATTGGCATAGCTTTCTTCTTTAGCTTGATATGAGGTTCATATCCCTTCAAACAGCCCAAATTCCCACTGAACAATGATTGAAATTCTGCCACAAAATGTGTAGCTCTATGTTGAACGTCCTGAACAGCCACTTAAAGATCAGAGTTGGGATCAAGTTTAACAGCTAAAACCTTCTGGGGAGGCCATCTCATCAGATTACCCCCCTTTATAAAAACATACACTTTCTCTACAAAAGAATGAGCACCCAGTTCCAAATTATCCTCAAAATAACCTTGCATTTCAATTGGAGCACCACCATAATGCCCTGGTTGCGCATCTAGTTTACACAAAGTCGCTTCATTTCCAAATTTACTGCAAAACACCTCATTAGAAATAATAGTTAAATGTGAGCATGAATTGAATCTCATCAACACATCTACAGAGTTGTCTTTCAGTACAGTGGAAGGATGTTCATGTTTAGAATTACTGCATGTACCACTATAACAAGATGCTACCTCAACCTGAAATATAATGCCTTGTGTGATTTCTTGCACTTCTTTCACTCTGTCTTTTTTGCTTTGGTCCTTCAATGTTTTGCATAATTACCTTTTTCCCCCACACTGGTTACAGACAATATGCAATGAAGGATGGTACTTGCATTGGCTCTATATCCTTGTCTGTCACACCTGAAACATTCTCCCTTAAATCTTAGCTTGTTATCTTTCATTCCCACTTGATTTACCTTAACTACACTAACTGACCCTTCAACCTCCTAATTTACTACTCCTTGATTATTTGAGTTGCTTAGTTCTCTTACACAATTCATCATATGTTCTACTCTCCTGGCTATATTTATCACTTCCTCAAGAGGTAGTTCATCCTTGAACCATAGCTCTTCTCTGATCTTGTTGCTACCACTGTTCAAAACAAACTGACTTCTGATTCTTGCATCGTAGCCCTGCCAAAAATTATTTGTGGAAGCAGACTTCGTTTAACTTGTGACGTAGACTTCATCAGATTTATCTTTCCCTTGTTCCCTATGATCAAAATATTCAGTTCCACAATTGTTCTAACGTTTGGCAGATAATGACAATCTAACTTTAACATGCATACTTCAGACTCATTCAAATATTCCATTCTTCCTCAGCAGTCAAATCTGATAGAGTCGCTAGAACTTTGTGTCCTCCCACAAACAGTGTAATAGAAGAGAATATTTTCTGTCTGCACTCACGTTTGTACTACACCCTTGTGCATAGTAAATAAAAAATCTTCCACTTATCCACCATATTGCTGGATTTCCTGGAGTGGTTAGAAAAAATTGCAGTGGTGTCACTTTCTGCATATTTCTTCACCGTTTATCAAATAAAAAAATACATATATTTCATCAGTAGAACTGGGCAATCTTGTACGTGTGAGTTTGTATCCCATCCTCTTTGCCAATGTAACATGTACAAGAAGGAGGAGTACAATGTCCGTCAAGATGATTCAGGTAGGAGCTTTAATGATAACACTCAAGCCTGCTCCACTGCTCAGCCCAGCTGTCATCTTCTGGAATCCTGTAACCCAGCATTCCATGGTTGCTGAGCTTTGTACAAGGAGAACGAGCCAGACAACAAAATGTTACAGGACATCACATATGCCCTCACCCTGGTCAGTGGTGCAGAATCTCAGTCTGTGTTTTAAACCTACCTTCATGAGTTGGTAGCACTACCAGTAGGTACCCTCATGGTGTTGCCCACTTTTGGTCTGTTCAGGATTGGGTAGGTCTGATGCATAGTGGCTCTTTTGTGTTTCCTGCACCTACTGCCAGTTTGAAACTGGACTGTGGCAAGGATGGGCTGATGATTTATGCATGCTGGTGGCTCATAACTCCTGGTTTCTCAACTGTTTAGCCTTTAGTCTATTAAGGACCAAGGGCATCATTTACTAGATGTCTCCCTGCTGTAAGGTGTCCTCCCTGTAGGAGATCATCAGTTGCTTCTTGGCCCTTATAGTGAAGCGTTAATTCCAAAGCTCCACAGGGCTGCCTTATGCACAACTCACCAACAGACTGCCTTGTAGTTTAAACTTCCAGACATACATACGGTCATTCATTAACCACTCCCCTGTGGGAACATACCAATCACTTCACTGCAGGCACAGTCACTGACTCCATACTCAGCACACAGACAACTGATTATCTTATTCTGCCCACCCATCGAGAAACAGGGGGAGATAAAATAACATAGCCTCGCAGCGCAAAACATATTTGCATCATGCAGTCCTTAAAAATGCAAAGATTTTTTTAAATGGCAGAGAATCTTGCACCAGAACATAATTATATTACAGCAGTTAGCAGAAGATCCTTCTACAAATATATCCCTCAGAGGATCACAAGAGGGAGGAAGAAAAAGAAAGAGTACATTTACACTAGATGAGGTAAAAGTACTGATAACTGAAGTAACCAAATATAAGCATCAGCTGTTTGTAAATTTAAAACTAGCTCAATCAAACAAAAACACATTATGGACCTCCATAGTAGCCAAAATAAATGTGGTAGCACCTACTTCTAGGATGGTTGACAAATACAAAAAGCATTGGAATGACATCAAATGTTGTACTAAAGAAAAGCTGGCACGTAATCACCATGCTGCTCTGACTACTAAAAATGAATCTGTGAGTAACATTGAGCTCACACCTAAGGAGAAACAAGTTGCAGCTGCAATAGGACTTGAATTGGGTTGTGGGATAGAAGATACAGACAATGGTGACCTTGAGGAAAATGAAGATCATGGTATAGTATTTGTTTATTTACATTCATATGTATGTAAAAAACGTTATGGTCCTTGTGTTGATGTTGTAAATGTGTATTGATCTCAGTAGTTGTGTACGTTACGTGTATGCTGTGTGGTGTTCAAGAATGTAAGTTATATAAGAACATTTTAAACATTTCTAGAAGTAGTTGGAGGCCACCATGGTATGACTGTGGGTGGTCACACTGTACCACATTATCACACTGATGATAAGTTTCTGCCTACATAACATATTGTACCACATTGTAGGGTGTATGTGCTAGGTACATAATGCAAATTACGTGCAATTCATGGTTGTCATGTTTAACCCCACCTGCGTGTCCATCAACCACTAGGTGACACATGCACACCCTCCCTGGTACGGGTCATGACCAGTGGCCAATGCCAGGGAGGGATTTAAAAAAAATTAAATCACCATCGGGAGACATGAAGGAGCTTCCGTGTCTCCCCCGCACCCCTACCCACCCCTCTGTGAGACAATTAAAATAACTCTTGTGATTATGTTCCTGCTAGAGAAAGAGATCAGAATTTTGTCTAGTGGCAGTTTTGATGCCATAAAATAACGCAGAAGGTTTATATGCTTGCTGCAAAGAAATGATCTGTATTTTATATCTGTGATTTGCTGAGTGGATTAATAAAGCCAGCCATTACCTGCACTTCAAAACAAATGAAATATATGGGCAAGGGGGGCTATGGCGAGACAAAGGGCAGTTTTGCTGGGTGGTAGTGAGGGAATCCAAGGAGGAAGTCATGGGATGGGAGTGGCAAAAAAAAGCTTGTCGACTGTGACCATGGGAATGTGGCAAGGTGAAATAATAGTGTATCTTTTTTGTTTTTTTCAGTGTCTTCATAGAGCCTGCTGATGGAGGGAAGAAGCGAAGGTAAGGTGACTGACATTTACTGTTGCACACATCACACACCCACCCACTCGCAATTTTGTCACCATATCTGCCACCTACATAGGCTAGTGTTTTAGAGGGACAGTTTAGCCAGTAGCAGAGATGGCACCTCGTTGGATGACTGCCGCTGAAGCTGTAACTCGGGTTATGGCGGACAGCTCTGAGGCTGGATCAGGGACTGAGACAGCAGATACTGACAGCATCTGAGGGAGAGTACAATGGAGCAGAATCTGGGAGTGATTTTTCAGTCGGTGGAGTCCTATCTGACAATACCTCTTCCAGTTATTCTGAGGGAGACGACGAGGACAGCCATGCTCTCCTTTTGAAAGCACAGTCTGTGCAGCGGGACAGCAGTGGGTTAGCCCAAACCAGAGAGCAGGTGCATGTAGAGGCAAGCACAGAGAGTGCTCTCTTGGCAGCCCCCCAATTTAGTTCAGCCCCAAGTTCCACCTTTTACTAGTGACGCTGGATGTAAAGTAGATGCAGACAACTTTTTGCCAATTCACTATGTCCATTTTGAATGTTGACTTTCTTTGTGCAGCAAACAAATTTGCGTTCCGAACAATTTCTGAGGGAGCATGGAGGCACTTTAGGGTCCCGTTCTAGGACATGCCAGTAAGCTTCCTCTTCGCTGGTGGAACTGAAGATAGTTTTGGGCCTTGCGCTCAAAATTGGGTAAGTGCAGAAACCCACCTTGCAGTCCTGCTGTACATCTTGCACGGTGTGGGTAACCCCTATTGTCACCCAGGGCAACGACAGGGAAGACCCAAATCGTATTTTGGAGACATCAAAATTATCTATCACAAACAACCTGGTTTTATAAGGCGGGCACCTGCATTTTGGGTCCTGGGCTCAGCAGCCATATAGGGAAACCTACCAAACCCAGACATTTCTGAAAACTATACACCCGGGGGAATCCACAGAGGTGTGGCTTGTGTGGATTTCCCAAAGATTTCTTACCCAGAATAGCCTGCAAAGGTGAAACATTGAATAAGAACTCTATTTTTCCTCACATTTCTGTCACACAAACTATAGAAATGCGCAGGGATCTCTGGTAAAAAGAAACTTTGGGAAATTCTCACAAGCGATACTCCCCTTGATGTCTACTTTTCAGAAATGTCTGGGTTTGACAGGTTCCCCTTAATGGTTCCTGATCCCAGGACTAATTAGTACACTCACCTTAATTATCATTTACGCCACAATACATTTTGGGACCTTCCTTGTCGTGGGTACGTGGCCTACCCACACAAGTGAGGTAACATTTTTATCATGGGACCTGGGGGTATGCTTGGTGGAAGTAAGTTTGTGGCTCCCCTCAGATTCCAGAATCTTTCCATCATTGAACTGTGCAGAAAAAGTGTTTTGTTGCCAAATTTTGAGGTTTGCAAAGGATTCTGGGTGACATAACCTAGTGAGAGCCTCACAAGTCATCCTATTCTGGATTCCTCTAGGTGTCTAGCTTTCAAAAATATATAGGTTTGCTAGGTTTCCCTAGGTGCCAGCTGAGCTAGAGGCCAAAATCCACAGCTAGGCACTTTGCAAAAACCACATTTGTTTTCTTTGTGAAAATGTGATGTGTTCACATTATGTTTTGTGGCATTTCCCGTTGCGGGCACTAGGCCTACCCACACAAGTAAGGTACCATTTTTATCCGGTGACTTAGGGAAATGCTGAGTGGAAGGAAGTTTGTGGCTCTGCTTAGATTCCAGAACGTTGCAGCACCGAAATGTGAGGAAAAGTGTTTTTTTAGCCCAGTTGTGTGGTTTGCAAAGGGGTCTGGGTGACAGAACCCAGTGAGAGCCCCAAATGACACCCCATCCTGGATTCCCCTAGGTTTCTACTTTCCAAAAATGTGTAGGTTTGGTAGGTTTCCCTAGGTGCTGACTGAACTACAGCCCAAAATCCACTGCTGCTTCTAAACTCCATATTTAGTGCCCTTTTCGGAAGTACTTAGGTTTTCTTGATAACTATTTTTCACTCTTTATATTTTACCAAATAAATTGCTGTATACCAGGTTCAGTGAAAACCCATTGCAAGGTGCAGTTCATTTATTGGCTCTGGGTACCTTGGGTTCCTGATGAACCTACAAGTCACATATATCCCCACAACCAGAAGGGTTAAGCAGACGTAACAGTCCATTGCTTTAAAAAAAATGCCATAGCTGGAAAAAGTTACAGAAGAAAGTGTAGACAGAAATGGTTGTTTTTTTCAACTCAATTTCAATATTTTTTATTTCAACAGTTACTTTCTATGGGAACACCTTGAAGGATCTACACAAATGACCCCATGCTGAATTTAGAATTTTGTCTAATTTTCAGAAATGTCTCGCTGTCCAGGATCCACCATTGGTTTCATACCCATTTCTGTCACTAAATGTAAGGAGGCTGAAAGCACAAAAAATTGTAAAAATGGGGTATGTCCCAGTAAAATGCCAAAACTGTGTTAAAAATCTAGTTTTCTGATTCAAGTCTGTCTGTTCCTGAAAGCTGGGAAGATGGTGATTTTATCACCCCAAACCCTTTGTCGATCCCATTGCAGGGAAAAAAACAGATGTTTTCTTCTGCAGCACTTTTTCCCAATTTTTCCTAAAAACCCAAAATTGTAGCCGTAGTTTGGCAAATTTCCCGGTCTCCTCCAGGGGAACCCACAAACTCTGGGTACCTTTAGAATTCCCAGGATGCTGGAACAAAAAGGACACAAATTTGGTGTAGATAGCTTATGTGGACAAAAAGTTAGGGGTGCCTAAGCATGAACACCCCAAAATAGCCAAAAAAGGGCTCAGCACTTTAGGGGGGGAAGTGTGGGGAGGGGAGGTCCAGCAGCTAAGGGGTTAAATTCGAAGCACAGACACTTTATTCCTTGTTAGTATGCTTTAAGTAGAGAGAGTCTGATGTTCAATGTAACAGTCATGACATACATGCTTTCGAATCAAAATGCACAATTTACCCTTTGACACAAGTGAAGTAATATTGTTGATTGTCATTCAAAATGTACAGGCCAGATTTACAACCCTGTCACACAATGCAGCACAGCACCTAAACTTGATTCACTGCACTGTGTGACAGGCAGCGAGGAAGAACATGAAATATCTGCAGATATTAAGGCACTCTCCATCCATCTCAATAGCGTCAGTGAACAATCAGGCAGCCGAGTACCATGCACACACCTTTGCACCGTAGTACAAGGGAGTGCACATGAGCCTAGCATATATTTTGTATTGGAAGAGTACGAAATAAAAAGCCTGGACAAATTATAAAATTTGTGCTACTTTGTATGTGTGGGGTACAGTTTAGCATACATGGAAATTTGGAGAACAAAGGATAAGTACAATTATTTTAGCTATTTAACACTTGCTTCTAAGTTGCATAAATGTTTGGTGCAAAACCCTGTCTACTCTTCTTAGTAGATAGGTTGTTTTGTCAAAAAGCATGGCAAGGAGCACAGGTATACACATGTACCACCCATGTAAAGCCCCTCTGACAAAGAGTAATGCAAAGCAGTGCTTTGCGGTTGGTTCTGTAACGTTTAGGCAACTTTCCAGCGCAGGACACGTTTTGTTTTGGAAACTAATTCAAAATGAAGTATGTTTTGCCTAGGTTATCATCACTCTTGTGATGAAAATCTTATGCTAAAAGGTTGTAAGAATGCCCCCACAACAATTAGTCTCCAGTTCAACCTTTAAATCTCAGTATTAGCTGAATTGAAGTGTCACTCACCCATATATGTACAGTGCTAAGGCATCCATGACTGTGTAGGTGTTACTTTGAGACTCACAGGGGGTCAGGCAGAGCCCATCATCAGGGTTCACTCCAGGTCAATTCCATATTATTTGTCACTGTACATTCCTGAAAAGTTGACGTGCAACTTGCCTTCTAATGGTAGGGACACAGGTCACCTGACATAATCCCTCTAGAGCCCACTTCATCCGAGTACTGGGAGGGAGCAGGAAATTAACTTTATGTCTCCTGTCAGTTCACAAACAGTAAGCCGGCTCCTCTGCTGATCATCATCTTATCCTGCAAGTGACATACGAAATATCTTAGGTATTGGAACATCAATGTCTTCTAACAGCTCATAGGTATGTCGCACTCTGCCAACTGTCCCAAATCATACTTATATTGCCCAATTTGTTCATCTTACATAACAGAATTAGCACAAAGCTGCTGTTTGAACTAATGCAACCAAATACACAAACTAAATCATATATTATTTTAACATTAAACCAACAAACTTCCCCTTGTGCAGAACATGTGTGCACAACCAGGTATTTTCAGGGTAATGATCAGACCCACCTCACTATTTAGATAAAACCATTTTAGTGAGAATAACATCTATAAATTAGGTATGTTTAGAAAATAATTGTGCTTTGTCAGAAACAAGAGTTGACATACAAAGGTAACACCTATGTTCTTCACAATATCTTATCCTACTATTTAAAATGTGGGTGGCACATATTTGTATTGCGGTTACACAAAGCAGTTTTCCCCTCAGCTATTCATCGATTGCATTCACGTGGTTTTTCCATGCCAGGTGCATGGGTGTTCCTGTTCAATCACTCAAGGATTTTGATATGAAAAAATATGTGCTGTAAAAGGATCACCGGATTAGATCTCAAAATGATTGCCATATAAAAGTGACCACCGTTAAAAACAAAAATAAATTTGTATTTTGGTTGTTCAAATTAATATGTGTGCTGCACTGTTCAGCACACGGAAACACTATGAAAATGTTAGTAAGCAATTGAATAAGATAGGTTTGCATTTAAATTGTACTCTGTAATAACTTCCTGACTTGGTGAATCAAGTATTCCACCTTTTAACATGGTAAGTTACATTTGAACGTGTATGTCTTAAGCAATTAAACTACATTTTTGTGTTAAAAAGATCAGCCCATACTTTCACTGGAACAGCAGCAACCCCCTCCCCCTCAACATACCATTATCTCAGTAATTTGAGCATTTGCCATACATCAATGAGTCTAAATTGTCTTCAGGTTGAGCTGTGTAAGGTCACATTAATGCTTCCTATCAGAGTAAGAAGAATTTCTTTAATATCATATTATGTAGCATCTATGACATTATTCAATAATTAAACTTGTATGCATTTCAGATATATGTTTTAGTTTAGGGAACGCTCAGCTGTTATGGTTCTCAGATTGATGGCCATCAAACTGGGTCCTGCCCCTAATCCTAGTAAGACAGTCCAAAATCTCGGCATTAGGCTCAATAAGATCCTATGCCTGAAAGATCATGTATCCTCTTTCTGTGGGGCTTGCGTTGCCACCATGTGCTTGGTTAAGAAAGCATTCCCATGGCTTCCTTCGTGCTCCAGGAAAACCCTAGTACAAGCTCTGATCATGAGTTGTCTGAATTACGGCAACGCACTCCTGGCTTGTAATCTTCCTTCAGGTACTCCCTTTGTCCCCATTTTAAAAGCCTTGCACTGGGTGTTGGTCAGGAAACATTCCTTGTTCAAACTATGCTATCTCATGCATAAGTCACTGGCGGGTAAAGGCCCTACTTATCTCCATAAAAAGCTCAGTTACTATTTTCCCATTAGACACTTCAGATTAAAGGGTAAGGCTTTCTTTATTGTTCGCTGCATCCACACTTCAACATTTGATGGCAGGGCTTTTTGTACATCTCCCCTTTCCATTGGAACAAACTCCCTCTTCATATGTAAGATTAAAAAAATTCCTGAAGATTTGGCTATTCTAACTAGTTTATTCGTCCTGTGTCTGATAAGCGCACAGATACACCTGCGGTTGTGAGTCGCTAAAGCAAGGGCTGTTAACATATTAAAATAGTTTCTCTATACACAAATAATAAGAATAGATGTATGATCACAATCATATATTTTAATATTTTTCTTCCTTTAAATATGTGCAGATCATTAGACCTCACAGGATAACCTTTCGCTTGATGTTGAAAGAAGAGACAATGTTGATATTTCATTACCATCTCTTGATGACGAAACACTACGTGCTGCTGCAAGATTTAGAAGAGGAACCAGCAATGCATCCAACTCCGACAGATGGTCAAACATTAATCTCTTCAGAAAATATGATCAATTCCTCTTCTTCTTCAATCAGATGCTGAAAGCAATCAACAGTAGATGTGGATGTAAATGCCTTTACAAAGTGCACTCACAACACACAGGAAAAAAAACTCTAGTAGTTGTGAAGGAGGAGCTATGTACCCTTCATGGTGATTTGAAGGAGGCAATAGAATATCTAAAATCGTCAACGTCAATTCCAGAAAAAATTGAAGGATTAAACTCGTTCTTGAAATGGATGCATCACTTATGGACATCCACAAGGACCTGCTAAATCTTGTGAAAAATAAAGAGGTTCAAAAGCATCAGTCCAAAGTAGAAGTGACACTCCACCTGCACAGTTTGACATTGTTGATATGTAAAACACATTAAAAATATATTGGACACAGTTACTGGTCTTAGAGATGATTTTAAATATATATGAAATATATGATGACACAAAATACATTACTACTGGCCTCTCATGAAAAGACACCTTCTGCCCTAGAGTGCATTGCTGTAGCATAGGAGGAACGAAATGCTAATATATATGTATATCAAGATCACTTTATAATGATAAGCATAGGACAACAGTGTTCACTTCTAAGGATTTATCTAACATTAGGTCTAATGAAGAAGAAATACTGAACTGTGTCGAAATATGCAAAAAAAAAGTAAAGCTTTGCTTCCATTACAGAAAGTTATATGTATAATTAAAAACAATTACACATTTTGTGCATAAACCACCATGCAGTACAAATGATCTAAATGTGTATGTGAGTATTATTTCAAAATGTTTTATTAAGATAATCCAACATCTTATGTCGGATTAGTGTACATGAATAAATGTATAAATACTTGTACAATAAAACATATCAGAAGATATATGAACAATAAAACGTGTATGGAATGTAAAATAGATTTGTTTTCATTTTCCTTCCTGAAGTATACTTTGGAACTTGCAATCAATATTCAGAATATAAAATTTAATAAATCAAAATACGTCCAAATAAAGCTGTGTTTCTAAAAAAGTGGGCCTCATAAAGTATAATTATTTGACCTACATAAAAGGAAATATTTGTTCTCTGGTGTTTACCGTTTTTGTGATGCACAGCTGTACACGAAAAATGTACTTACTTCATGGTCCAGCACCAATTTTGTTGCGGGCTGGAAAGTTTCCTCATAATAGTGCAATGCTGCAACGATTTCTTCTTTGTTTTTCTCTGTGTCAAAGGGGTGTTTCATGGGTGCTAGATGGAAAATTCCATACAACTACCCATGGTTTGTGAAGCAAAACAATTGTGTACTAAGTAAAGTATTGGGCCCAAAAGTCTTGTACTTTGAAGCAGCCTTGAAAAAGTGTAATAATAAATGTATTTCACCTAACTTTTTCAACTTCACACATGTTTTGCACTGTAGAGCAATCCAAAATGTCATAAAATGTAAGTAATGCCTAGGCACACATTGTATTCTAAAGGAAGGGTACCTTTCCAGTGCAAAACATATGCTAGATTCACGTGGACACCCCTGCACTATCGTGCAAAGGTGTGAAGGCGGTACTTTGCAGCCTGATTGTGCAATGGCACTAGGGATAGTGGACAAGAGTGCCATATCTCTGTAGATATGTTTTTTTTCTCCTCTCCCTGTCACATAGTTCAGCACTTGGGGTGTTGTAAATGTGGCCCTATATGTTATAGGGAACAAAGTTGTATTATAAGGAAACTGGTGAAAAACTGTGGATTTCTTCACACATAAGTTCTGAATTACTAAGGCAGCCTGATTATTATATAATGTATCAATATAAATGATGAAATTTCAACACATTTAGTGTATGAATAAGATTATAAAAAACCACACATAACAAACATAGGCCGTCATTACAACCCTGGCAATTGGTGATAAAGTGGCAGTAATACTGCCAACAGGCTGGTGGTAAATACTGCCAAATTATGACCATGGCGGAAACACCTCAGACAGACAGCCGCTTTAACACACTGACCACCAGGGCAGAATCAACAGGCACCACGGCAGTAACCGCCTACAGCCAGGCGGAAGCCAATGTTCTGCCCACTGTATTAGGACACAGGAAACCACCACCTTTTCCGGGGCGGTATCAAGAACATCAAAAGCCTGGTGGAAACAGAGCTCAGAAGTTAAAGGACTCACCTGTGGAGACTCAGGGAAGAACTACAACGCCATGGAGCCCGAGCTGCACATATTCCCAAAGTTGATTTACGTCCTGCCCTACTATGAACACCAACGATGTCGAAGACGACCACGGTGAGTACAGCCACCTAGCACACAGGGGAGGCAAAAAAGAGTGACACACACACGCAAAATGCAACACCCCCAACACCATACATACAAGAAGATGCAGCAACATAACATATTTACCCCGTACCCCTCAGGACTAATGCAAGGACAACTCCAATAGATAAAAGTGAGTGTAATAAGATAAAATAGTAGCAATATGTGCATCCAAATCAAAAAGTATATACATATTTACAAATGAAGGGACACTGCCCAGTTCTCAATGTTCGTGGACCACAGGGCCACATTACAAAGTCCAAGGCCCCACTTCACTCTTGCAACAACACAGAGAGAACACTGCAGGGGCATCAGGTCAAAAATAGGCAGGCACCTCAGGGGGACGGGGACCTCAGCCGGCAGATGGTACAACGCCACTGGTCCTGGAGGGGGAAACATGCCCTGTGCTTTGTCCTGGGGAGTGCAAGGCCTCAGTCTCTCAAGTGGGTGACTTGCCCACTGGCTTTGGAGGCGGCAACATGCCCTGTTCTTTGTCCTGGGCAGTGCAAGGCCACAGTCTCTCAAGTGGATGGCTTCTCCACTGGTTCTGGAGGGGGCATCATGCCCAGTGAGATTCATCCTGCGGAGGATGAGGTGAGTGGATGGCATCTGCACTGGTTCTGGAGGGGGCATTGTGACCTGTGATCTTCATCCTGGGGAGGATGGGGTGAGTAGGTGTCATCCTCACTGGTTCTGGAGGGGGTATCGTGCCCTGTGATGTAAATATTGGGGAGTGCAAGGTCACAGTCTCTCAGGTGGGTGTCATACCCACAGGATTTGCAGGGGGCAGGCTGCATAACAGCCCATGGAGGCAGGTCTATAGAATGTCAGCCAGTGGTGACAGCTTTTCAGCAGTGGCAGTGGTGCTGCTGCTGGTGCTAGTTGTGGGGGAGGGCCCAGCCCATCCCCTGCAGCCTCGGATGGCTGAACCACCATGGTTGGTGGTGTGGGCTCTGACAGAGTCCCAGCACTAGGCCACTTGTCCTTACTGCCTGCTGGTGCAGGCTCCTTGCCCTTCCTTCCTGCAGCTGGGGGTGGCTCCTTGCCCTTCCTTGAAGCATTTAGGGCAGGCACCCTTTCCATCTGGCTGGCTGGTGGCCGGGATCCTTTCCCACCGGGAGTTGCTGGGGACATTACTGTGCCCGTGGGCTGGGTGGGTGAGGAGCATGCCTGGGTTTTGACCACCCTGGCCTGACATGAAGGACGGGGGGAGTAGGGGTAGGGAAGAGGTCAATGGTGGAGAGGAAAAGCTTCTTAGGGACATTGGGGCGGGAGAAGATGTGGGAGTGGAGGAAGAGGAAGTTGTTGTAGGAGGTGTCAGTCTGCTGTGTTTGGGTGCAGGTGCATGGGCTGGATGCTGTTGTGAGGTGGGTGGCTGTTGGGTAGCTGAATTATTGCGTTTGTGTACTTTGGGAGGAGGGGGCACAGACACAGTGGGAGAGGACACAGGGGACGTGTGCATGGATGTGGAGGTGGTGACTGCCAGTGAAGTGTGCGTTTTGATAGATGTGCTGGTGATGGTGGTAGTGGATGAGGATGTAGTGCATGTAAGTATGAGTGGAGATGCAACTGGGAGGGAGGTGGACGAGGAGGAGGAGGGGGCCACAGTGGAGGCAGTGGATGTTGGTATGTCTGCATCTGGATGGTGTTTGTGTGAGTGCCTGTGGGATGACGTGTGGTGCTTGTGTTTGCCATGTCCACACTTGTGTGTTGTCCTGTGTGCATGCTCGTCTGCCTCTGTGCTTGAGATAGGTTGGGGTTGAGGGTAATGGGATGAGTCAGTTGTCCAGGATGGTTTTGGGGGTGGTTGGAGGGTGTATTGTCTGGGCCTAGTCGTGTTGGCACCCAGGATAGGTAAATGTTACAGATTTTCGTCACTAGTCTCTTGTGAAGTTTAGCATGAGCTCTATCTCCATAGTTCTGACATACGGGTATGTCTTGTTGGCCAATTGTATTTTGTACTTAATGTTAGTTGTGTTGGCTTCATTCATTTGTAGCAACACATGTTCAACACATCTAATGTAATTCAAGTATGTATGTCTATTAACATACTAGAGACATTTATAATAGCTCATGATAAAAAATATCATTAATTGCAGATGGGCAATCAACACCTCCTGTACAGCAGCCTGTCCTGGATGACCCACCTGTTGGTGATGAGCTCCTGCCTCCCATGGATCTTCCAGCAACTCCTGGATTTTATAGAGTCGCCTGCTAGCGACCTTGCCAATCCAAGCACAGCTGTGGACTTCGAGGACCCCAAGTTGTCTTCGTTTGGTGAGTGGTGGGAGTCCATAGGCAGATGGGTGATGAGGTGTGTGCAGGGATGGAGACCATAGCAGGCACCCTAGAAGGAGTCTGAGGGGGCCTCAGTCCAAATTAGAATACATCTGAGACTATAAATGGCATCTACACTTTTCTCCATAGTATGGGTCACTCCCTAGGTGATATTGCTGGTTTAATAAGGCAGAGGGAACAAGATCAGCCCTCCACTTCTGACACCAGTAAAGTAGCCATGCAGCTGGGGGCCATCCTTAACATCATGCAATCCATGGAGCGCAAGCTGGACTCCTACATAAAAACAATGGGTGACCTCAATCGCAACGTTGTTGCTTCGTTGCCCAGCAACCAGACACTTGCAGGGTTATTCTGACTGCCTCACTGGCTCAGACTCATTTTGTTGGGGACAGGGGAACCATATCTCCTGCTTCTGGTGTGTCTGTGCCTCAGGTTACTCTCACACAAACACCACCAACTGCAGGGGAGGCACAGCACCAATCAGAGGATGAAGATGTGGTTTTCTCCAATTTGTATCGGAAAACTGGCAGGTAACATTTGGCTGTGTCCCCCCTTACCTCTGGACAGTTCCCCATTGGTCCTGTGTTTATCATCATGCTACCTCTTTTGTTACCCAGAACTTTCACTATTTGTTTGTGAACCTGTTAAATCTTATCCACCTGTGGACTTGTGAAGTGGCCTACCTTCCCTAATGGCAATTTGTATCGCCTCACTGTAATTTTGAACACCTCTACATGTCGCATAACATGTCTTCCAAATGGACTCTGTCTGGACATCCTTTACTGACTATTTTTGTGTTGTTGCCTCAAACGAAGTATAAATTCCCATGGTGAGCAACCCACACATGTAAATAAATTCACTCCTATAAACTTGAGTGTTGGATGTCTGTTCCGGAAAAAAGTACTTATACCATGGTTTATGTGTACATACTGAACCAACATTCTAGCATCTCAAGGAGAATGGGCTACAGTCACTATCACCTGCTCTTTTTGTATATACCCAAACATTATGTACATCCACTGCCATTCCATTATGCAGAATGTCTTGTCTACAAAGTCAGTGTCAAGTTGTGAAACTAAGCTTCAGTTACTGAACGGCCACACATTGGAAAGACCTGACTAAGCACACAAATGTGTACATGGTTCAAATGAGGCCTGTGATGCACATGAACCAATGAATATGTTTCACCCATCCACAAATTACGAGCTCTGAGAACATGAAAACTTCAACAAGCACATTTGATAGCCTCAATGCTTACACTTAAGAAACACAAAAAATCTGTTATTTTACTAGCATTGATAACATGCAGGTACTTATGGCCACACTCCTTAAGATTTAGCATCATACCTATGCTGCACAATGATGTACAGGGTAAGTCAAACAACTTGGATGTCAGTGTGCATGAAATGCAACTTCAAATTATTACTGGTCCATTTAGTAATGATTACTGCTCTTGAACTGTTCACTGGTATGTGTAGGATTAATGTGTCCCTCAGTCCCTGAGAGACTTCACATGTATTGAGTGTGAGTGTAACCACACATGACATCAATTGACCCAGGAACAAAGTAAAGCCTCCCCAGGCTAAGAGGAAACTCATGTGTTAAAAACATTGCAAGATGGTGCAAGTTACTTGCATGTAGTGCCACACTTTGCAATGCACAATGCCAAGGATTATTGATGTTCTCCAGGTAGGTGGGGCCACATACATGAGTTGTAACTAGCTAACAGCAAGTACCTACATGCTAAGTTGTGCAAGGGTGTGTGTATCAGTGGCATGCACCAGGGTGTGTCCCAGCATAGCTCGTATCCTGTAATATGTTGCCACAAAAACATCCAAATGATACAGGGTGTATCTCTTTCACGCACTCCGCTACTGTGGGGGAGTATCTGGTTTTGCCTGTGTGTCAAATCACTCTAAAACGACCACTTACAATAAATTAAGATTGTCAAATAGTCCTTAGGTGATCCATATGTGATATAAGCAACCTGTTGACCATAGTCCTCTCACAAAATTACATACTCATTTAAAGACAGCAGGGCAATAGCAGCTTCATATACTGAACTCAACATAATCAATGTTAGAAACAATGATGCAATAGCGGTGAGGTTGTGAGAGTAGAAAAATATTTACTAGATATATATGTAAAAAATTAAACCTACCTAATCTACACTACCTAACCTAAACACTACCTAAAAATAACTACACTTATCCTTATCTAACTACATCTATGTATCCTAAACTAATTATCCTGAAAAACTGTAAATCTAACTTAAGGTATCTTACAGTAACTTGACTTCTAAGTGCAAGTTACATGTTAAACATCAACCCCACCATTCCTTAACACACGTAGGGCCTCATTTACTAAGAAGTGGTGCAGCAGGGTGCCAAATTTGGCAGAGTCACACTGTATCACTTCAGAAACGCAGGGAGACCTTCCTGTACACAAACAATCATTAGTGGCATTTTGCAGAATGCAGCACACATAGGAAAAGCAAAATCGAGGAGAACTAAAAGTATTTCTCCTCGTTGTGCTATGCTAACGCCACCCCTGGGGTTGCGTTAGTTTTTGGCGCTGCTTCAGATTTACAAATCCTCCTAAGTCTGAGACAGTGTAAAAATGCAATGGGTGTTGTAGTGGAACGCCCACAGCAACACCCATTGCACACCCCTTTCACGCAAAGTGATGCTTGTAAAGGGGCCGTTTTTACAAAGTGGCGTTAAGCCACAAAAAGTGGCTTAAGGCCGCTTTGTAAATATGGGGGAGGATATTGCACCACCAGAAAGTCGGTAAAAGTGATGTTCTAGAGGCGCAATGCCCTTGTAATTGAGGGCTGTAAAGTCACACAATAGCCACAGAAACTACACCTACACATAAAGTAAGTACACATTAAAATCTAAACAAAAATATATTTTTGGGGTATTTCTTTTATTTATTTATTTGTTTTTAATAACAAAGCCTAAGCATCATCCCCTCTCCCACTAAAATCTTATAAACATATTAATATAAACAAATAAGAACCTATAAAATATCATAAAAATCTAAAACCTACCTTATCTAATCCTAACCTATCAGCTAACATCTCAACTAGTAAAATATTGCAATAGAAAAATATGAAAAAACATGATAAATAATAATGTTCACATAAGTTGGGAGATCTGCCACATTGCCTCCCCAAGGTTCATCATGTGCATGCACAGACTGGCCTACCCCTCCCATATACCGTGCCGTTTTCGGTTCACTTTTCTTAGTTCTCTTGTAATGGTGTAGAGGAATACCAATTCCCTCCTGGGATACCTCCTGGCCCATTTGGGTTTCGGCTGTGTGGCTGCAGGGGTAGCCAATGGAATAGGTAACAGGGGTGTTGGTTGGTGGCTTGGCCCTGGTCTGTCATTGACCCTGGCAGATGTGGGCATTGCAGGTGTTGTTGGTCTAGAACCATCCCAGGACCCTTCTGCCTTTGCACGTTTGTACAATGTGTGCATCTTCCTGGATTCCTTAGATATATTTCACACATGGCAGAAACTTTCATACCTCATCTCATATGTACATGTTGTTTCAACTGTCATGTATTTCTAGGGTTAAAATGTAAAAAATAGTTAGCACACGCTGTACAGGTACATGATGTGCGTGAAAAATAGTCTGACATTGTAACACACTTATGTCCCTGACCAAACCAATACCTGCAATAGATAGGATATATGGACAATATATTATCACTACATCCACTACATGAGCCCAGAAAACTAAGTCAGACACCATCTGTGTGAGTGCATGAAATGTTACATTATCCACAATGTCATAAATACCATAGCATACAGGACTAACAATCACACTCATGTTGATGTCCACATTTAAATTTGGACACATGGGTCAGTTTCACCACATATGGGATTTAGGGTTGCATCATGCAAATGTGCTGATCATTGATAATCCACGTATGTGTAAGGGATAAGGTGATACAGTCCAGGCAGTGTGACTTGGCCTTGCAGACCCTATGTAGAGTATCATAGGCCTGCACATATTTCTGCCTCAACTTACTCTTTGTCTCATAGTTAATACATGGATAGGGCGTTGTCATGCACCTTATGTAGACCATGATTGTGGAACCTTACTAACATTGAGGATCAGGCAATTGTACAGATATGTAACACGTATTTCCAGCTTCAGACATGTAGGGAATATCATTAGGAGTCATACTTAAAGAAGCATATGTAAACACATCATTCCAGGGCTGCATCCGGATGCATACATCACTAATAATTCCATAGCATCTCAGCAGTGTGTGTATGCTTGTCACACTACTCATCTGGTCTAAAAAGGGTTTTACATGATGCATGGACACTTACACTATAACTCTGGGGGAGGCTTCAGTACCACTGAGGCTGGATTACAACACACATACCTTGGGGATAGTCTAACACATCGAAGAACTATATATCCATAGAATAATGAACAAACAATGAACAGACACACATGAAGGCATGTCATGTGTTGTTTGGGATGGGCCAAAGATATTACTTAAGTATATGCCAGTGATGCAGCAAAAACGTATGCTGCAACTACCATATCCAAATTTGCTTGGATTATGATGGCAACCCTGATGCCTCTGTCATATGTGTTTACATTTTCTTCTTTAGTTTTTTTCATGCTGCTACAGGGACAGTTCTGTTTTCTACAGGCATATTATGTGTAACACAGGAGGTATGCTAGTCCACCCTTATGGTCAGTAAAACTGGAATGTCTTAGCTGGAGAACGCAAAAGCATGCAGCATGTCTGAAGCCATTATGCCACATGTTGATGGTACATATGTTGTATAATCAAACAGTGTGTGAATCAGATTCCATGATACCTATTCTGTCCATGTTTGGCCATGTTTGGGAACCGTGCCTGTGTAGAAATATAGCACATCATCTGGCCCTTTGTCATGCATAAATTTGGATAGACACAAATGATCCCTGCCGACACTTGCTTAGCAAAATAGAAATCACTATGCTAACACATACGTTGATTCCAGCCATTTATTGTACAATATCATGTGTTTCTGCAGGAAACATGCAGACTTTGTGCCACATTATGAGCAATGTGCCCAAAGCGATGTGACTAGAGATGTGCTACTATCCAAAAAATGTAGAGATGTTTAGTTATTATGGGCCTGCTTACATACACCTTACAGTATCAGATATTTTACTTAGTTATCATCACTAAAGGGTCTGGAGGCAGGTTCTCTTCTGATTCACAGACTGCCAGATAATTGGTGATAGCTGAGTGTTACCTTCCAGCAGACATCACAAAATAACATATCACAAAGATCACACACAGACATCAAATTGGCACATACATGTACTTATAACACCTACTAGTGGCATTGGGGTCCTTGAAGGTGTCGACCTAACCCATGGTGAAAGGAAAATGTCCATCAAGGAGACATGAATGAGGACATAGAATTGTAAAAATTGCTTTCCCAAATGTTTACTTTTTTAAATAAAAAAACAATGTTATCCCAGAATATCAGAAGTACACAACAGCTCCTACACACATCTAAATATTCCAATATTATTCAATACGTCTAGTCCCCTTGCATGCCTGACCTGGCTAGATGTAGAGGTTTACATGTACTCATCATTACATGCCTAAAGCATGACTCAAAGATGTGACCTTTATAGTAATGCTGGCCAGCATATATTCACACTCCAGTGTACCATGAAACATGGGTGATGTGTTTGATCATAGGAGTACCTAAGTGTAGCCATGATGGAAAAGGACAGACATACACCTTATATAATATCAAAGACGACATATGTGTGTACTGATACTGGTGTATGGAGTGTTGAGCAATAATGAGCTGTTGTACGTTCAATCTTTTTGTAAGGCTGAATGGCTTCTCAGCATGTATAATGTTGTTAGTTTGGACTGAAAACACACAGATCTGCACATGTTGATATTCATGAGACATAGCAATATGTGTTCATGTTCAGCACAATGCAGCACACATTAGGGAGTACCCATACAAGCATTATCAAAAGAGATCTGCAGCTTAGCCTTCAACATTGTGTGTTCTGGGAATTTGTTAGCATTCCCTGGACATTTCTGTTGGTTAAGTGATGAAATGCCCATCCATTTTGGTATTTCAGCTACGTGAACTATAAGTACAACCCACTAACCATTGCATTTGCCTTTGTGGCAGAGTATGGGAATTGTGCAAAATAGCCGGCGCTTTTTTTACGTTTCATTGATGTAGGCACTTTGAGGCTCATTAAGTACTATTACTTTATACCATCTCCTGACATAGATATATCATAATATAAATCATGCAGGTTGCCATAATGCAAAAAACACAAATGAGGTACATTCCATGTTTTTGTTGGGCATTCACATCACAAAAGGTAGACAAAACATACATACATAACTACTGGTCCACTGATCTCTATTCCAAGGTAGTCAATAACATCTGCCTCCTGGGACATGACATCTGCCCATCTGTGTTTCATTTGGATGGTAGTACAGCCCACATGGAATATCTTTTGATGGTCCCAGCGCATGCACTCCCACCTGTCCTTCTCCCTGGCAGGGTAGCCCTGGTCATCCTGCCACCAGCTGTAAGCATCCGTGGGAGGTAATGGATAAAAAAACAGATAAGGCCCCCCAACTCGGCCTCACTAAAATCCCTACCCTTCTCAGACATTGTTGACACCTTCCTAAATACACTACCCACAAAGAATAACACCCCAACAAAACCTAACTACCCCAACAAGAAAGCCCCAATAAAACAAACTCCCGACAATACAAAGACAATTTTTACAAAAACACAACAAAATTGGACCAGATGTATAAGAGACAGAGATAAAATATAGACAGAACACACACCGACAAGACCATAATGCAATATATCCACTGACACACTCTCAAAACACCTCCAAACCGAGCACAGAATAACAAAGAGTAATAGAAAGTGAAAGTAACCTCACACATCCTAGTTTGCAGCCTGCCACAGGCATTGTGTCACTTCCTGGGTGTATCCAGCCCGTTTTCTTCAAATATGTCATTTTGTATGATGCATCGGTACGGAAATTGCCAATGTGTGAATAATGTACAACACATTGGCTACAAATAATGTACAACACATTGGCTACAAAGCATTTTCAGTGCATTGGTACCGATGCAAGGCTTAAAACTCACGCAACAGGGCAATGCGATGCGCAAATGGGTCAATGCGTGGGTTCTGACCCATGCACCTGGCATGTTGTCTGTGATACACTATAAGGAATTGTGCAATCTAGGGAAAACCACCTTGGGCTCAATTTCATTGCTTCTTGTATCTTACCTGACAGGTTGATTTTCTGATGTGTGATCAGTGGTGACAGTGTGCCTATGTGTGAATATTTACCTTCTTAGTGTTGACATATTAATGGGCAAAATAATTATTAGGATGACACATAAATATTTGAATGCGTAGATATTTTCCCAAATCTTTGTGTATTTGGCCGTTTGTGGTATGATCGGATGAACATAGTTAGTTGCAGAGTATGCCTATTTTAGTTTAATATATAGACTTACTATGTCTATGATCAAAAATACTGTATTCCCTATAATGCACAATATCTACATTTAGACCATCAGTCTGGATTTCTGATGTTACTGATGAGTTACACACTCAGGGATGCACAGAGACTGGATGGGTCAGCCAGTGTACAGTGTATGTGGCATCAAGCTCACTGATTAACTCAAAGATTATGTTAGCTATGGTGTAAGACCATTATAGCACCTGTGAATGTCCCGGGGATTTTCATTTGCACAATAAGCTAGGCAGCTTCCACCATGTAATGTTGTGGGACAGACACATCTGCAGTCTGGCCTATTTACCTGGAAGATTATGTGTGGTACATGCACAATGCTCCTTGCTAAATTTGTTTGGAAAATCTGTTTGCCTATAGTTTGAGCATGACAAGTCCAGCTTGAATAGCCAGGACAAGTGTAATTGATCATGAGTGACATAATATATAGCAAGTCATTGTATAGCCTTACCATGCTCCTGAGATAGGTTTCTTGACCTTTAAAAGTGGGTAGCCATTCACATCGGATGGTAATCTATACAATTTTCAAGAGATGACTCCAGACAAACTTGCAAATGCTTCAGTACATATTACCTTCCCAGGAGTGACATTACATGGATTTAGAGCTTGACATCTTCTTGGTAGTTTACATGTTGCTGTGTCCTGTGTACAACAGCATACATTAATGGATCATCATGGCTCACAGCATATATTATTTAGCAGAAAGATGCACCATCATGGTCACATGTAACTGTTGCATTCTTGCCTCATGGTGCAAGTGTACCTGCATTTGTCCTAGGCAGCCAATGCATGCATGACACAGGACAAAACGTAAGATACAATACCTATTTTCCTGCAGACATAGTTGTGAAGGAGGGAGACTATCTGTGCTGCACCATGGGGCCATGCCTATTATATGACCACCTCTTTACACTACAATATTTCGACTATGCTGTGTTTCACATATGTTAGAGGGAAACACATACCACGAGGTGCAGCTCACACACTCTGTCATAGCACACTGTTTGGAACTACTTTCCCTTTGGACTGTGGTAGAGGCTCTGAAGCTGAACACACTGTAGCAGCCCACGCCATCTCAGCATGTGCACACTGTAACGCATTACACACTTTATGTTGTGCAAGTCTTCCATAGGAACACATGGTCTGCACATTGTATCATCATGCACACATTTCAGGAAACATGATGTTGATTAGGGGTGATTGTGTCACATACCAACAGACCTTCGGAATAGGGGATTGATCCCTTAAGCATCACTGCAGTGTGACATGGTGAAATAGTCAATTTAACTGGTAAAGTTCAAATAACATAATGCTGCCTTACACACATGACCTCTATCTTACTCCGGTCAACATTAGTAGCAGTACATCTACTCTGAGTGCAGGCTTTTGTGCGTGTCTTCTGGTCCAAGGATACTGCATTTGCTCACACAGGCATATGTAATGGCCACACTCTACTTACATTTCCAATTTGGGATGATACAAGATTTGTGATCCCCTCAACTCTGCACTTGTACACCCAGGTCAGAAGTAAACAACTCTTGTCACACAAAGGTAAGTTCATCTCAAAATCACTCAAACTGACCATGTGCAATTTGTTACTGCGTATGCACCTATAGTTTTGTCAGATTTTTGATCCAAGTGAAACCAAACTATAGACATCTCCATCTTCTTCAGATGTTCAGATGTTAGCATCAAATATCTGCATTTTCATATTGCTCTGGCTAGTTATTAACTGTACAATGTAATCAGTTTTTAAATAACCTTTGTTCCTAATTGCATTGCTGTGTAGAGCAGGGCTATTGTGTCAACTATCTACTGTAGCATGATGTGGTATATGTGACAATGTTGCCAGGAATTGGGTCATATGTGCTGTTTTTTTAGGAAAGCCCCACATGCATGTATGCTTTCTTTACAAGCAATAGTTTTTACATGTTCAGATGATAATGGGCCTTCGTCCACAGTGCTAAGCTTGACCATGGTGGAGCTAGGACCAGTCATGGGCGCCAATATTCCAAGGACACATCGGGAACTTTATGATTTAATGTAATGGTACCAGCAGCTCCTCCATCACACTTGGTCTCAAACCTGTTGAAGTCTTTGTAATCATCACTTAATGTACATCAGCCTAATTGCTAGCACACTGTCAACCCCCTGTCCTCCTCCCATCTTCCTCACACCTCCTGCCATCACACCTCAACAACCTCCATCCCCACAACAAACATCAAATTTTGTTTCCGCCTCGAACGCTGTCCAGGTCAATCAGATTTAGAGCTGGCCCTAACTTTCCAAGACAACTGTCATTCATTGAGTCTGATGGTATTTCAAACTACATCAGTTTAGGCAAAATACTGCCATTCTGCATTCTACCACATTGGTGAAACACACTACAACGTAAGGTTTGTCAAAGGTATTGTAGTTGTTGGTTTGTGTTCCAAACTTCACTAAGCGCCATCTGTAACACACTTTGCTAATGCAGAACACAGCGAGACTGCTGGCTGGAAGCTTTACAGTGCTTATGTGTGTGTTGAAACTTATGTACAATTCAGTTTCGGTAATGTGGCATGCCTGCCCTTCCCTTTAATGCCCCACACTGAATCACATTGCATTTCTGTTTGAATGGAATTCATTAATGAGAGGCATGGCTCCATGTTACCCAATGACATGATTGTACCCTGTTGAGCCCTTGTTCTAGTTGACAATATGTGGGTACCTTGATGCTTACTGTGACTGTGACGAAACCCTGCACAAAAATTTAAATTCAAACATTTATTTTTATGTTGAACATTTAACTTTTTAGCAATTCTTTGCCCATAACAGTTCTAGTTTCTTAACCAAAAAGATTTTGCACAATTTTGCTGCTTCGCCAACTACCAGCCAATGTGCTCTATCTCCCCTCCATCCTCGTCCTCCTTTGTCTCCTGATCATCTGGGTCATCATCCCGCTGGACATTTGTCCTTACGCAGATGTTGTGGAGGATGGCAAAGACTAGTATGATTTTGCAGACCATACAGGCAAGTATAGGAGTCTGCCCCCTGACAGGTTCAGGCATCTAAACCTGGACTTTAGCACACCAAATGTGCGCTCCACATTATTGCGGGTCTTCGTCAGTGCCTGACTGTAGTTGCATTCTGGGTCAGTCCGTGGATGTGCTATTGGGGTCATGACCCAAGGCTGCAGATCAAATCCCTGGTCAGCTGAAAGTGAAAAATACATGACATATGCATGTGATTTTGCTATTTGTTTCAGCAATATGTCTGTACATTAGTGTTATGTGTCCAGATTAACTCATATATATTTCTTACAGTATTTCACATTATGTATTACATGTACACTTTGTCATAGGTTGTCACATATCTTCCTGCTCTCTGTGTAATAGCAAATGATGACCGTGGCCTGATACTTTGGGTACTTCTACATCCTGACGTTTATGCTTCTCCAGTAGATTACTGTGATGAGTAGTTGGAGAAGCTGTTGCTCATTCCATGATATGTGTACTCACTACATGTGGTAAGTGACATATTATTAATCAGATTGCTTAGCCATTTAATAGTTCACTTCCTTTCATATGTGATCTTGGTGTATACATGTGGTGCATTTCTGACATGTAACATGTATTGGTATCCAATTTATTGTCAAGCTTCAGCTATTATTTTTGACTGAGAAGTTGTCATGGTGCACTTTGATTGACACATATGTCTTGCAATGTGGGCCACCTTTATGTGAGACATAGTGATGTAGTTACAAGTACCTGTCTACTGATACTCTAGACACAATACTTTAGTTTTTTAACATATATATGAATGACTCCAACTTGTAGGGCAATCTGCACCTCTAGGCCTTAACTCTGTCATCATTGCTGTGACCACTGAATGTTGACATTGGTATCCCAACTACACTCTAATGACTTGAACAGGTTGCATTTTAATCTATGCTTTTTACCTGATGTCTGACATATTTCACAGCATTGTGTTGGACTCTGTGAGTTTCAGATTGCTGTATTGGTAAGCATTTAATTTGGGTGAATGACATCGCAAAACTGGTGAACTAGCACATTGCTTACATTTGTCAATGTGGCTTATTTACTATGCATATCTGTGTACCTACACTGTCAGTACGGGTGAGACATATATCTGTTTAGTACTGTGGATGTCATGAAGTTACACAATATATGATTTCAAACCTTTATGGGGCCTACACTTACATTGCATGCCACACATGATCTTTGCATAGACTACTTCCAGTGTTTGTCCTGTAATTTTGAGCGGCATACAAGTATACTTGCCCGTCTGACACACTTTTTCATTACAACAGTATTTGTTATCACACCATTCAAAATGTGGACATTTGACTGATCCCAAGAGTAGGTACACCATTGAGGAGACACTCATCTCACAATTACCTAACATGAAGACTTTGAATTCATAAACAATTCTCAGGCACACATATAGATTTTGACATGATTCATTAACCATAGGGGTTCCATTCCTTTCATATATAGTGGAGTGACACATTACTGCTCACAGGTGTTCTATAGCTTATGGCATAGATAGATCAGTGTAGGAATGTCAGTAGGTAATATAATTAAGTACGTCACTCTATGTTGCCCCCACAAGGTACACATGACACTATGGCCACAATGTTGAAAGGTGGCACAGTGCAGCGCATAAATGATCCTACCTCCACTGTACTACATCACTGGGAAAGGGCATTGTTGCCCAGGATTTTAGCAACATAGCACTTTCGTGCCCTTTCACCTTGCACTGGCACACTATAGGCTGGCTAGCACAAACATAGGCACCCTTGCTCCTTGGTGCAAGGGTGCCTGTATTGCATGCAGATTGCTATTTGTGCATGAAAAGACACATTCCTGCTCATACATGGCCCTTAAAGGCATAGTCAAATATGTATGTGTGCCACAGAATGAAGCACATATAGCAGTAGTGACTTCAGGGACTACAGTTATTTATTCTTCTTACACATCAGCTGGGGGGCACTATTTTTTGGACACATTCCCAGATTTCTCTTGCTTGGTATAGATGACATTTGTTATCATCCATGACAGTTTAATGGAAACATAACACATATGGGACATCTCCCTTTCACACAGTGAATCAACACAACATTTTGCACAGGGTTGCATTTGTCCTACATGCTTTGACATAGAAAACCACCCAAAGATGCTTTTTGTGCCTTGACATATCAAAGTTATGGAATTTCATTATGCATCTACCATGATACATGGTGGAAGTTTGAGGCACACCCCTTGTACAGATGGCCCTAGTAGCTCCATCAGCAGACACAGATCGGGCTTTTCTGTCGTATATGTTTACATTTTAGTTGCTGCATTGTATAGTTCAGATTTACTTTCCAACATGTATGCCATTCCTACATAACCCATTCTGGAACCGTTCATTTATGATCCTGTGCCTGAAGATGTGTGCATCATGTGCACTCCCCAGGTATTTGTCTAGCATATTGGTGAACCTCCCCAGATGATCCACATTGGTTTGGACGCTGACAGAGTAAGTGTGTTTCTGATTGCAGAACAGGTGTGCTGTTTCGGTTGGGGGAACCAATTGCACATGTGTGCAATCCATAGCCCCCAAGACATGTGGTAACCCTTCAATGTCATAAAAGCCTTGCTTGGTCTCCGTTTGTTGTTGTGCATTAGGGAAGATGGGGTTACTCTGGTGTGAGGAGAATGATGGCATCCAGGACAGTGGGAAAAAATGTAGAAAAGGATGCATGTGATACTCCTGTCACTCTTGCTGTTGTGATCTGGAAAGACCCAGAGGACAGCATGTGTAGCACAGCCATCAGTTTCACCTGTGGAGGAATGTTGGTGGGTGTGGCAGTTGGTGGCAGCAGATTTGGCCCAATCTTCTGCAGCAATTCTATGATGGACTCCCTCCTGAGCCTGTAGAGTTTGATCACCTCATCCTTCCTGAGATTGATGAGGGAGAGTTGCTGGCGGAAGACATGCTCCTTCCTCCTTCGCTGCCTACATGGTGGTGGTGCTGGTGGTCTCCTTGTTACTCCTGGTTTCAGGATGACAACCTCCATGGTGTAGCTGAGCTTGCCAAAGTGTTTTTGGATGTTCAGGTTTCTGTAGCACAGCTCAAAACTTAGGTGCAGGAGGTTAAAGGAACTCCTGGACCTGGAAGGGTGGGAACATCCTTTCGTGTCTCGAAGTATGAGGGGATACATACTCCCTACTATAAATACAGTAACCACTAAGGTATTCCTCTCTTAGAAGAGACAACTCTCACAAGAAGATAAAAACAAGTTATGCCTAGATGCCACTTCATTCAGAGGTGGAAAAAAGGGAACCCCCTTTTTTTTATATAACCCGCACCCACTTTAGCATTGGCATGCTTCAACATGTCAGGGTAGGCTTGACCGTATTCTAGAGAGCCCTTTGAATATTTTTGTACACAGCGATTATTTTTAGATAAAATTTTCCATCCAACCCCAAGGTATCCCTTTATTAATGGGGAGCATGCGAGGGATTACAAATATATGAGGGGCATTCAGTATATTGTGGTCCTATGACCCTATTAAAATGCCAACATGTTTCTGCCCTAAACTAATGGTCTCAAAGGGTCCTGGGCATTTGTCAGGGCGGAACTATGTTATTATTCCCTCAGTAACGACCTCTTGTGTCTTATACTGATAATATGTGACATGCATACATAGATTTTTTGCATTAAATGACTATGGAGTACTCGCCTTTTTGGAAGTACATGAAAAACAAACAAACACCATACAGCATGGAAAATTTGTGTAAAAGAACATGTGTTTATAAAAGGCGCGCTCTTGACCCTCTGATGAAAGGTTCCCTACATAATGTAAATGGTGACTAATGTGCTACTCAAATTTAAGGTGTTGCACTCATTTTTAGTGTAGCATCTAACATTGTGCCAGCTATACTTATCAAACTCTTTGGAGATCACATTGTCGTGCTGTTTCTCTGTGTCTGAAATACAGACCAATCAGTTTTAATACCACACAAGATATTCAACATACAACTGTTTTTAACAACCATTCATTACTTGAAAACACAACTACATGACGATAGACCAACTGACCGTGGGGCTCAAAAACAATCTTAAACATGTGAGTGACTGTAGGAGGCTGACCTGGCTTGTGCCAGGTCCAGTTATCCCTCATTAGTAGAGTGTAGTAGTATTCTAGCTGTAGCTATAGCAGAGCAGCCAAGGCGAAACTAGGAGACATGCAAAGCTTATGCAATATCACTTATATCATATAGGTACTATATCATAAGAAAGACAATTTTAGTGACAATGGTAGTCATTACAACCCTGGCGGTCAGTGTTAAAGTGGCGGTAAGACCGCCAACAGGCCGGCGGGAAAAAAAATTGAATCATGACCGTGGCGGAAACCGCCAACAAAGACAGCCACTTTAACACTCCGACCACCACGGCGGTACAAACAAACAGCGCGGCGGTCACCGCCAACAGACAGGCGGAGGACAATGTACCGCCCACAGTATCACAACCTACCAATCCGCCACCTTTTCCGGGGCGGATTCACCGCGAACAAAAACACGGCGGAAATAGGACTTCGAAGGGAAAACGCTCACCTCAACACACCCCACGAGGAATCCGGACGCCATGGAACCCGAACTCCAGATATTGCCAGCCCTTATCTTCTTGCTCCTCTACCAGGAGCACGAACGCCAGCGGCGAAGACCATGGTGAGTACTGCACCTACGACACAGGGGAGGGGGGAGGGAAAAAACAGGGACACACACACGCAACACACAACACCCCCACCCCCTCCCTCACCCACGACAACACACACACTAATCCAACATGATACATTACAGTTACACCCCCCTGGAAGAATGCAAGGACAAAAGGAAATGAGTGTAACTATTGTAATATATTAAAATCCAGTACGCAAAAATATCTATACACTATAAACAAATATATACACCAAGAATAGTAGTCCAGGTAGTGCTCCATTGAAGTCCGTGGAACACTGGGCCCACACGGTATGGACGAGGCCCACACTCAATCCCCGAACATGATGGAGAGAACACTGCAGGGTCATCAGATAGCAATAAAACAGGCACCTCAGGGGGAAGGGAAAGGGGGGGCACCTCAGCTGGTTGAGTGCACAACGCCAAATCGACGGGGGCCACATGCCCACTGTTCCATCCTGGTGAGTGCAAAGCCACAGTCTCTCAAGTCCCTACAGTGGGTGGGTTGCCCACTGTTCAATCCTGGGGAGTGCAAAGCCAAAGTCTCTCAAATCTCTACAGTGGGTGGGTTTGCCCACTGTTCAATCCTGGGGAGTGCAAAGCCACAGTATCTCAAGTGGATAACAGTCTCCACTGGTTCTGGAGGGGGCTTTGTGCCCAGAGTGCTTCATCCTGCCAAGGACAGAGGTAGTGGATGTGATACTCCACTGGTTCTGGAGGGGGCTTTGTGCCCAGAGTGCTTCATCCTGCCAAGGACAGAGGTAGTGGATGAGATACTCCACTGGTTCTGGAGGGGGCTTTGTGCCCAGAGTGCTTCATCCTGCCAAGGACAGAGGTAGTGGATGTGAATCTCCACTGGTTCTGGAGGGGGCTTTGTGCCCAGAGTGCTTCATCCTGCTCGTGACGGACTCAGTAGCGTCAGTGCCCTTGGCGCTCATGGGCCAGCGGTGTCCTTGGCAGCGGTGCTTGTTGCGGCGGTGTCCTTGGCAGCGGTGCTTGTGGAGGCAGTGCCCTGTTTAGCGGTGTTTGTGGCAGCGGTGTCCTGTTCAGCGGTGCTTGTGGCGGCGGGGTCCTTTGCAGTGACTCAGCTGCTGGTGGTCCTGTCTGGCCCAGCGTCACTGGTGCTGGCGGTCCTCTCTGGCCCAGGGGGGGTTGGTGCTGGCGGTCCTGTCTGGCCCAGCGGGGCTGGTGCTGGCGGTCCTTCATGGCCCAGCGGGGCTGGTGCTGGCGGTCCTGTCTGGCCCGGCGGGGCTGCTGCTAGCAGTCCTGTCCTGGGCAGCTGGGCTGGTGCTGGCGGAGGCTTCCTGGGCAGCTGGGCTGTGGCGGTGGCCTCCTGGGCAGCAGGGATGATGGCGGTGGTCTCCTGGGCAGCAGGGCTGGTGCTGGCGGTGGCCTCCTGGGCAGCTGGGCTGGTGCTGGCGGTGGCCTCTTGGGCAGCTGGGCTGGTGCTGGCGGTGGCCTCCTGGGCAGCTGGGCTGGTGGCGGTGGCCTCCTGGGCAGTGGGGATGATGGCGGTCTTCTCCGCCGTGCTGCTCTTCCCAGACTTGCTGACTTGCTGACTTTCTTGTGGCCCTTCCCCACCTTGGAAGGTGTCGCAGCTGACTCCACACTCCCACCTGTACCCCTGGGAGCAACTTTGGTGGCTGGAGTCTTCCCCCTCTCCCGCCGGGCACTGGTGAACTTTTGATGCTTCACAGGTGGGGGACTGTCCGTGCTGTGGCTCCGTGCGACACTGGCTGCCCTGGTGGCCGGTGCACTCCAGATTCCGGTGACTACAGGCACCACTGGTCCTGGAGATGTTGTGGCTGAGGTGCTAGGTTGGGACCTGGAGAGTCGGGCCCTAGGAGACTGACGGGGTGGGGGAGGTGAGAGAAAGAGGTCAAGGTTGGACAGGAAAAGTTTCTTGGGAACACTGGGACGGGTAGCTGGAGGGGGTTTGGGAGTGGAGTAAGAGGTTATGGTTGTAGGAGGTGTTCGTTTGGTGACTTTGGGTGAAGGTGCATGCGTTGGAGGCTGTCGTGAGGTGGATGGCTGGTGGGTGGGTGTGTGCCTGCGTTTGTGTATCTTGGGAGGTGGCGTCACAGACACACTGGGAGAGGACACAGGGGACGTGTGAATGGCAGTGGGGGTGGTGACTGCACGTGAGCGGGGTGTGGTGGTGTGTGTGCTGGTGGTGGAAGTAGTGGCTGTAGATGTAGTGCATGCAGGTGTGAGTGTAGACGAGACTGGGAGGGAGGAGGGAGACGAGGAGGAGGGGGACACAGTGGAGGCAGTGGATGTTGGTGTGTCTGCATGTGTGTGATGCTTGCATGAGTGCCTGTGGGATGTGTGGTGCTTATGTTTGGCAGAGCTTCCCTTGTGTGTTGACGTGTGTGCATGCTGGTCTGTAGGTGTGCTTGGGATAGGCTGAGGTAGATGGGATTGGGTCTGGTGGAGGAAGTTGGAGGGGGAGGCTAGAGACAGGGGCAATGGCTGCCATCAGTGCTGAGGCCAGAGTCTGAAAAGCTCGCTGAAGGGCTGCCTGACCAGAATGAATGCCCTCCAGGAATGCATTGGTTTGTTGCAACTGCCTTTCTACACCCTGGATGGCATTCAAAATGGTAGACTGCCCAACAGTGAGGGACCTGAGGAGGTCAATGGCCTCCTCACTGAGGGCAGCAGGGGTGACTGGGGCAGGGGCTGAGGTGCCTGGGGCGAAGGTGATCCCCTCCCTCCTGGGTGAGTGGGCACAGGGCAAAGGCTTAGGGGCTGCTGGGAGGGCGGTGCTGGTAAGGGGGGGGCGGCTGTACCTGTAGATGGGGGAGCACAGATGTTGCCGCCACCACAAGGGAGCTCCCATCAGAGGACGAGTCTGTGTCACTGGTGTCAGCTCCTGTCCCCGCCGTGGACCTCCCCTCGCCCTCCGTCCCACTGGTGAACTCCGAGTCCATTGTCTCGCCCTCCAGGGCCATGTGGGATGCAGCTCCCTCCTGCTCCGGTGCCACTGCTCCTCCGCCTGATGAGGCTAATGCACACAAGAACAGGGAGACCACAAAAAGGGGGGGACGACAGAAGAAAGACATGTTGAGTGCATGCATTACCGCTACCGTTGGCGGACACGGCAGACACAGAAGCCCCCTGCACTACGCCGCGCACTTGGGCTCCACTGTTCAATCCCTGGGGCATGGCCTACAAGGCTATGGCCGACATCTGCACACATGGATGACATAGGAGCCTGACTAGGTGTACTTGCCACTGTACACAGGTGGGGTGGGGTGCCACAGGGTCTGCCAGAAGAAGGGGACCTAACTAGCACACTTGCCCTGGCCTAGGGAACCCCACAGCCCACCTCCCACACCCAGACACCTCCAATGCGCGCAAAATCAGCAGAATGAGAGTGTACTTACCCCCTTGTGGCTGCTGTGATGCCCTCAAGCGCCCATCCAACTCCGGGTACGCCACCGCCAAGATCCTGAACATCAGGGGGGTCATGGTGCGACGGGCACCCCTCCCACGTTGGGAGGCCATCCCCAGCTGGGCCTCCGCCGTCTTCTTGCTTCAGCGGCGAATGTCCTCCCATCTCTTACGACAGTGGGTGCTCCGTCTGTGGTAGACCCCCAGGGTCCGGAGGTCCTTGGCGATGGCACGCCAAATATCCTTTTTCTGGTGGGCGCTGACCTACATGAATTGTACAGGGGGCAAAGGAAAGTTATTACCAACTGCACTGTCACAGTCATTGGCCCCCATCCCTACCCTTACCATGTGGCACATGCACTCACCGTCGTTTCATGCACGCCTCAATCTCCCCGTCCATCTTTCATCCACCCCACTCCACACAGGCATAGCCCATACAGCATGCTCCCAGTGTACTTACCTGTTTGTCTGGAGGACCGTAGAGTAGCGTGTACTGGGGGAAGACCCCATCCACGAGTTTCTCCAACTCCTCCGATGTGAAGGCAGGGGCCCTTTCCCCAGATGAACAAGCCATTGTCTCTTCCAGACTGAGGTCACAGCAGCACTTGCAGTGTAGGTCCTCTCCTGTCGAAGATCAGGTATCGAGTGATTGAACAGATAGAAAATGGCGGTCACGTCCGCGGTGGTGCGTACCGTCACGGCCGGCGTACATCGTCATTGGCTCCTGGGACTCATAGGGTCCAATGTTAACCAATGCAGAATTCTGCCGCGGTCTTTGACCGCCTACCACAACAGTGTACAACGCCAGCGCAGTTACCTCACATCCCATTGTCCCACTTTACAGGTCAGGCAGCCGCCATTTCAGGGGCCCACATGGCTTAATTTTTTAACTGCGTCACACATACCTAGGCCTTGGTCAACACACATACAGGCCAAATTTCGGATTATGATTTGTGTTCTGTGTAAGCTGTGGGTACGTACCTCTGAGTTGCTTGTCTCTCTGCTCGCTGTTGTCCTTCATAGGCATCGTCCGCTGGGACATGTGAGGAGATGGCGGCATCCTCTGGTGTACAGACCGCTGGTGGACTTGTCAACAATGGAAGAAAGACATGTGATCATCACCTACAGGCTTGATCGGGCCACAATCCTGGAACTGTGTGCCCAGCTGGAGCCAGACCTGATGTCAGCTATCCGCCATCCCACAGGAATCCCCCCTCAAGTGCAGGTGCTGTCAGTACTCCATTTCCTTGCAAGTGGGTCATTTCAAACAACAGTGGCCATGGCATGAGGGATGTCCCAGCCTATGTTTTCAAACGTGTTGTCCAGAGTGTTGTCTGCCCTGCTGAAACACATGCGCAGCTACATCGTTTTCCCTCAGGTGGAGGATTTACCTACAGTGAAAGGTGACTTCTATGCCCTGGGACATATCCCCAACAACATAGGTGCCATTGATGGGACACATGTGGCTTTGGTACCCCCCGCAGGAGTGAACAGGTGTACAGAAACTGTAAGAGTTATCATTCCATGAATGTGCAGATGGTGTGTTTGGCGGACCAGTACATCTCCCATGTTAATGCCACATTCCCTGGCTCAGTGCATGACGCTTACATCCTGCGGAATAGCAGCATCCCTTATGTGATGGGGCAACTCCAGAGGCACCATGTGTGGCTATTAGGTGAGCACCTGGAAGCAAGTCAGTGGGAATGTTTGTCTGGGTCTGGGGATATCCCTATGGGTTAGTGTGTGTCTAACAGTTGTCCCTCGCCATTTGCAGGTGACTCTGGTTACCCCAACCTGTCATGGCTACTGACCCCAGTGAGGAATCCCAGGACAAGGGCAGAGGAACGCTACAATGAGGCCCATGGGCGAACTCAGCGGATTATAGATCGGACCTTCGGCCTCCTGAAGGCCAGGTTCTGGTGCCTTCATATGACAGGTGGATCCCTATTCTACTCACCAAAGAAGGTGTGCCAGATCATCGTGGCCTGCTGTATGCTTCACAACTTAGCTTTGCGACGACACGTGCCTTTTCTGCAGGAGGATGGTCCAGATGGCGGTGTTGTTGCAGCTGTGGAGCCTGTGGACAGTGAAGACGAGGAAGCAGAAGAAGAGGACATCGACAACAGGAACTCAGTGATCCTGCAATATTTCCATTGAGGCACAGGTAAGAATGCAAACCTGCCTACTACATGTACTTTAACATGACTACCTCTCAACTGTCTGTCGTTTTCACCCAGTGTATGGTCACTCAGTTGTCACTTTCCCTTACGATTTCACAGATGTGGGCCCCACTGTGTGACATCTGCTTTGTTTCCTCATGGACTAGAGCTGTGTGACATAGGTATGTTGACATTACATTTGAAAGAGGATTTTGACACTGTAATTGCTAATACACTATTTCGAAATCACAGACTGACTCCAGATTGTTTTGTGCTTCAAGGGTGTTTATTTAAGTGCTCAATATTGGAGGGGGTTGTAAAATGGTGAGAGTTGATGGTGGAAGAATGTCCATGGCAGAGTCCAGTCTATTAGTCTCACAGGTGCATTGCCCAAATGGGCATAGGAAGTGGAGCTGGGGCAGTTTGAGGATGGACAGGGTGGCAAAGTGGGACAGAAGGATGACATTCAGGGTGGTCTCATTTCTTGGCAGGGGTCTTGGCATCGTTCTCTGTGTTTGTCCTGGATCTCAGGGACCATTTGCGGGTGGTTCTCCCTCTGCACGGGGTGGGGTGCTGGTGTGGTGGTCCTGTGGCGGTGCCTCCTGTCCACTAGCGCCGGCGGAGGTGGTGGGCAGTTCATCGTCCAGGCTAGTGTCAGAGGCCCCTTGTTGTGCCATAGTGTCCCTCCTGGTGTTGAGGACTTCCTTCAGCACCCCTACGATGGTGCCCAGGGTGGAAATGATGGATCTGAGTTCCTCCCTGAAGCCCAAATACTGTTCCTCCTGCAGGCGCTGGGTCTCCTGAAACATGGCCAGTACCGTTGCCATCGTCTCCTGGGAGTGGTGGTAGGCTCCCATGATGTTGGAGAGGGCCTCGTGGAGAGTGGGTTCCCTTGGCCTGTCCTCCCCCTGTCGCACAGAAGCCCTCCCAATTCCCCTGTGTTCCTGGGCCTCCGTCCCCTGGACCGTGTGCCCACTACCACTGCCCCCAGGTCCCTGTTGTTGTTGGGGTGGTGGGTTAGCCTAGGTTTCCTATAGTGGTGAACACACTGCTGATTGACGTGTCCTGGGGACAGAGGTATGGGCCCGCTGGGTGGGTGCTGTGCTGGTGTTTCCAGAGGGGGGAAGCTCTGTGGTGGCCTGTGACTGTGTCAGGGGAACCGACTTTCCAGAGGTCCCCGATGGGCTGAGCTGGTCATCTAGATCCAGTTGGACAGAGCTGCTGTCATCACTGTGGGCCTCTTCTGTTGGTGCGGTGGACATGTGTGGACCCTCCTGTCCGGTGACGTTGGTTGGGGGTCCTGCAGGGGTATAAAAGGATGTTTATTACATCTGTGTGTGCCATGGTGTGCAATGGGTGTGTGACCGTGTACCCCAGTGCTTGCATTCCTGTGTGGGACCTTAAGTGATGAAATGCCCATCCATTTTGGTATTTCAGCTACGTGAACTATAAGTACAACCCACTAACCATTGCATTTGCCTTTGTGGCAGAGTATGGGAATTGTGCAAAATAGCCGGCGCTTTTTTTACGTTTCATTGATGTAGGCACTTTGAGGCTCATTAAGTACTATTACTTTATACCATCTCCTGACATAGATATATCATAATATAAATCATGCAGGTTGCCATAATGCAAAAAACACAAATGAGGTACATTCCATGTTTTTGTTGGGCATTCACATCACAAAAGGTAGACAAAACATACATACATAACTACTGGTCCACTGATCTCTATTCCAAGGTAGTCAATAACATCTGCCTCCTGGGACATGACATCTGCCCATCTGTGTTTCATTTGGATGGTAGTACAGCCCACATGGAATATCTTTTGATGGTCCCAGCGCATGCACTCCCACCTGTCCTTCTCCCTGGCAGGGTAGCCCTGGTCATCCTGCCACCAGCTGTAAGCATCCGTGGGAGGTAATGGATAAAAAAACAGATAAGGCCCCCCAACTCGGCCTCACTAAAATCCCTACCCTTCTCAGACATTGTTGACACCTTCCTAAATACACTACCCACAAAGAATAACACCCCAACAAAACCTAACTACCCCAACAAGAAAGCCCCAATAAAACAAACTCCCGACAATACAAAGACAATTTTTACAAAAACACAACAAAATTGGACCAGATGTATAAGAGACAGAGATAAAATATAGACAGAACACACACCGACAAGACCATAATGCAATATATCCACTGACACACTCTCAAAACACCTCCAAACCGAGCACAGAATAACAAAGAGTAATAGAAAGTGAAAGTAACCTCACACATCCTAGTTTGCAGCCTGCCACAGGCATTGTGTCACTTCCTGGGTGTATCCAGCCCGTTTTCTTCAAATATGTCATTTTGTATGATGCATCGGTACGGAAATTGCCAATGTGTGAATAATGTACAACACATTGGCTACAAATAATGTACAACACATTGGCTACAAAGCATTTTCAGTGCATTGGTACCGATGCAAGGCTTAAAACTCACGCAACAGGGCAATGCGATGCGCAAATGGGTCAATGCGTGGGTTCTGACCCATGCACCTGGCATGTTGTCTGTGATACACTATAAGGAATTGTGCAATCTAGGGAAAACCACCTTGGGCTCAATTTCATTGCTTCTTGTATCTTACCTGACAGGTTGATTTTCTGATGTGTGATCAGTGGTGACAGTGTGCCTATGTGTGAATATTTACCTTCTTAGTGTTGACATATTAATGGGCAAAATAATTATTAGGATGACACATAAATATTTGAATGCGTAGATATTTTCCCAAATCTTTGTGTATTTGGCCGTTTGTGGTATGATCGGATGAACATAGTTAGTTGCAGAGTATGCCTATTTTAGTTTAATATATAGACTTACTATGTCTATGATCAAAAATACTGTATTCCCTATAATGCACAATATCTACATTTAGACCATCAGTCTGGATTTCTGATGTTACTGATGAGTTACACACTCAGGGATGCACAGAGACTGGATGGGTCAGCCAGTGTACAGTGTATGTGGCATCAAGCTCACTGATTAACTCAAAGATTATGTTAGCTATGGTGTAAGACCATTATAGCACCTGTGAATGTCCCGGGGATTTTCATTTGCACAATAAGCTAGGCAGCTTCCACCATGTAATGTTGTGGGACAGACACATCTGCAGTCTGGCCTATTTACCTGGAAGATTATGTGTGGTACATGCACAATGCTCCTTGCTAAATTTGTTTGGAAAATCTGTTTGCCTATAGTTTGAGCATGACAAGTCCAGCTTGAATAGCCAGGACAAGTGTAATTGATCATGAGTGACATAATATATAGCAAGTCATTGTATAGCCTTACCATGCTCCTGAGATAGGTTTCTTGACCTTTAAAAGTGGGTAGCCATTCACATCGGATGGTAATCTATACAATTTTCAAGAGATGACTCCAGACAAACTTGCAAATGCTTCAGTACATATTACCTTCCCAGGAGTGACATTACATGGATTTAGAGCTTGACATCTTCTTGGTAGTTTACATGTTGCTGTGTCCTGTGTACAACAGCATACATTAATGGATCATCATGGCTCACAGCATATATTATTTAGCAGAAAGATGCACCATCATGGTCACATGTAACTGTTGCATTCTTGCCTCATGGTGCAAGTGTACCTGCATTTGTCCTAGGCAGCCAATGCATGCATGACACAGGACAAAACGTAAGATACAATACCTATTTTCCTGCAGACATAGTTGTGAAGGAGGGAGACTATCTGTGCTGCACCATGGGGCCATGCCTATTATATGACCACCTCTTTACACTACAATATTTCGACTATGCTGTGTTTCACATATGTTAGAGGGAAACACATACCACGAGGTGCAGCTCACACACTCTGTCATAGCACACTGTTTGGAACTACTTTCCCTTTGGACTGTGGTAGAGGCTCTGAAGCTGAACACACTGTAGCAGCCCACGCCATCTCAGCATGTGCACACTGTAACGCATTACACACTTTATGTTGTGCAAGTCTTCCATAGGAACACATGGTCTGCACATTGTATCATCATGCACACATTTCAGGAAACATGATGTTGATTAGGGGTGATTGTGTCACATACCAACAGACCTTCGGAATAGGGGATTGATCCCTTAAGCATCACTGCAGTGTGACATGGTGAAATAGTCAATTTAACTGGTAAAGTTCAAATAACATAATGCTGCCTTACACACATGACCTCTATCTTACTCCGGTCAACATTAGTAGCAGTACATCTACTCTGAGTGCAGGCTTTTGTGCGTGTCTTCTGGTCCAAGGATACTGCATTTGCTCACACAGGCATATGTAATGGCCACACTCTACTTACATTTCCAATTTGGGATGATACAAGATTTGTGATCCCCTCAACTCTGCACTTGTACACCCAGGTCAGAAGTAAACAACTCTTGTCACACAAAGGTAAGTTCATCTCAAAATCACTCAAACTGACCATGTGCAATTTGTTACTGCGTATGCACCTATAGTTTTGTCAGATTTTTGATCCAAGTGAAACCAAACTATAGACATCTCCATCTTCTTCAGATGTTCAGATGTTAGCATCAAATATCTGCATTTTCATATTGCTCTGGCTAGTTATTAACTGTACAATGTAATCAGTTTTTAAATAACCTTTGTTCCTAATTGCATTGCTGTGTAGAGCAGGGCTATTGTGTCAACTATCTACTGTAGCATGATGTGGTATATGTGACAATGTTGCCAGGAATTGGGTCATATGTGCTGTTTTTTTAGGAAAGCCCCACATGCATGTATGCTTTCTTTACAAGCAATAGTTTTTACATGTTCAGATGATAATGGGCCTTCGTCCACAGTGCTAAGCTTGACCATGGTGGAGCTAGGACCAGTCATGGGCGCCAATATTCCAAGGACACATCGGGAACTTTATGATTTAATGTAATGGTACCAGCAGCTCCTCCATCACACTTGGTCTCAAACCTGTTGAAGTCTTTGTAATCATCACTTAATGTACATCAGCCTAATTGCTAGCACACTGTCAACCCCCTGTCCTCCTCCCATCTTCCTCACACCTCCTGCCATCACACCTCAACAACCTCCATCCCCACAACAAACATCAAATTTTGTTTCCGCCTCGAACGCTGTCCAGGTCAATCAGATTTAGAGCTGGCCCTAACTTTCCAAGACAACTGTCATTCATTGAGTCTGATGGTATTTCAAACTACATCAGTTTAGGCAAAATACTGCCATTCTGCATTCTACCACATTGGTGAAACACACTACAACGTAAGGTTTGTCAAAGGTATTGTAGTTGTTGGTTTGTGTTCCAAACTTCACTAAGCGCCATCTGTAACACACTTTGCTAATGCAGAACACAGCGAGACTGCTGGCTGGAAGCTTTACAGTGCTTATGTGTGTGTTGAAACTTATGTACAATTCAGTTTCGGTAATGTGGCATGCCTGCCCTTCCCTTTAATGCCCCACACTGAATCACATTGCATTTCTGTTTGAATGGAATTCATTAATGAGAGGCATGGCTCCATGTTACCCAATGACATGATTGTACCCTGTTGAGCCCTTGTTCTAGTTGACAATATGTGGGTACCTTGATGCTTACTGTGACTGTGACGAAACCCTGCACAAAAATTTAAATTCAAACATTTATTTTTATGTTGAACATTTAACTTTTTAGCAATTCTTTGCCCATAACAGTTCTAGTTTCTTAACCAAAAAGATTTTGCACAATTTTGCTGCTTCGCCAACTACCAGCCAATGTGCTCTATCTCCCCTCCATCCTCGTCCTCCTTTGTCTCCTGATCATCTGGGTCATCATCCCGCTGGACATTTGTCCTTACGCAGATGTTGTGGAGGATGGCAAAGACTAGTATGATTTTGCAGACCATACAGGCAAGTATAGGAGTCTGCCCCCTGACAGGTTCAGGCATCTAAACCTGGACTTTAGCACACCAAATGTGCGCTCCACATTATTGCGGGTCTTCGTCAGTGCCTGACTGTAGTTGCATTCTGGGTCAGTCCGTGGATGTGCTATTGGGGTCATGACCCAAGGCTGCAGATCAAATCCCTGGTCAGCTGAAAGTGAAAAATACATGACATATGCATGTGATTTTGCTATTTGTTTCAGCAATATGTCTGTACATTAGTGTTATGTGTCCAGATTAACTCATATATATTTCTTACAGTATTTCACATTATGTATTACATGTACACTTTGTCATAGGTTGTCACATATCTTCCTGCTCTCTGTGTAATAGCAAATGATGACCGTGGCCTGATACTTTGGGTACTTCTACATCCTGACGTTTATGCTTCTCCAGTAGATTACTGTGATGAGTAGTTGGAGAAGCTGTTGCTCATTCCATGATATGTGTACTCACTACATGTGGTAAGTGACATATTATTAATCAGATTGCTTAGCCATTTAATAGTTCACTTCCTTTCATATGTGATCTTGGTGTATACATGTGGTGCATTTCTGACATGTAACATGTATTGGTATCCAATTTATTGTCAAGCTTCAGCTATTATTTTTGACTGAGAAGTTGTCATGGTGCACTTTGATTGACACATATGTCTTGCAATGTGGGCCACCTTTATGTGAGACATAGTGATGTAGTTACAAGTACCTGTCTACTGATACTCTAGACACAATACTTTAGTTTTTTAACATATATATGAATGACTCCAACTTGTAGGGCAATCTGCACCTCTAGGCCTTAACTCTGTCATCATTGCTGTGACCACTGAATGTTGACATTGGTATCCCAACTACACTCTAATGACTTGAACAGGTTGCATTTTAATCTATGCTTTTTACCTGATGTCTGACATATTTCACAGCATTGTGTTGGACTCTGTGAGTTTCAGATTGCTGTATTGGTAAGCATTTAATTTGGGTGAATGACATCGCAAAACTGGTGAACTAGCACATTGCTTACATTTGTCAATGTGGCTTATTTACTATGCATATCTGTGTACCTACACTGTCAGTACGGGTGAGACATATATCTGTTTAGTACTGTGGATGTCATGAAGTTACACAATATATGATTTCAAACCTTTATGGGGCCTACACTTACATTGCATGCCACACATGATCTTTGCATAGACTACTTCCAGTGTTTGTCCTGTAATTTTGAGCGGCATACAAGTATACTTGCCCGTCTGACACACTTTTTCATTACAACAGTATTTGTTATCACACCATTCAAAATGTGGACATTTGACTGATCCCAAGAGTAGGTACACCATTGAGGAGACACTCATCTCACAATTACCTAACATGAAGACTTTGAATTCATAAACAATTCTCAGGCACACATATAGATTTTGACATGATTCATTAACCATAGGGGTTCCATTCCTTTCATATATAGTGGAGTGACACATTACTGCTCACAGGTGTTCTATAGCTTATGGCATAGATAGATCAGTGTAGGAATGTCAGTAGGTAATATAATTAAGTACGTCACTCTATGTTGCCCCCACAAGGTACACATGACACTATGGCCACAATGTTGAAAGGTGGCACAGTGCAGCGCATAAATGATCCTACCTCCACTGTACTACATCACTGGGAAAGGGCATTGTTGCCCAGGATTTTAGCAACATAGCACTTTCGTGCCCTTTCACCTTGCACTGGCACACTATAGGCTGGCTAGCACAAACATAGGCACCCTTGCTCCTTGGTGCAAGGGTGCCTGTATTGCATGCAGATTGCTATTTGTGCATGAAAAGACACATTCCTGCTCATACATGGCCCTTAAAGGCATAGTCAAATATGTATGTGTGCCACAGAATGAAGCACATATAGCAGTAGTGACTTCAGGGACTACAGTTATTTATTCTTCTTACACATCAGCTGGGGGGCACTATTTTTTGGACACATTCCCAGATTTCTCTTGCTTGGTATAGATGACATTTGTTATCATCCATGACAGTTTAATGGAAACATAACACATATGGGACATCTCCCTTTCACACAGTGAATCAACACAACATTTTGCACAGGGTTGCATTTGTCCTACATGCTTTGACATAGAAAACCACCCAAAGATGCTTTTTGTGCCTTGACATATCAAAGTTATGGAATTTCATTATGCATCTACCATGATACATGGTGGAAGTTTGAGGCACACCCCTTGTACAGATGGCCCTAGTAGCTCCATCAGCAGACACAGATCGGGCTTTTCTGTCGTATATGTTTACATTTTAGTTGCTGCATTGTATAGTTCAGATTTACTTTCCAACATGTATGCCATTCCTACATAACCCATTCTGGAACCGTTCATTTATGATCCTGTGCCTGAAGATGTGTGCATCATGTGCACTCCCCAGGTATTTGTCTAGCATATTGGTGAACCTCCCCAGATGATCCACATTGGTTTGGACGCTGACAGAGTAAGTGTGTTTCTGATTGCAGAACAGGTGTGCTGTTTCGGTTGGGGGAACCAATTGCACATGTGTGCAATCCATAGCCCCCAAGACATGTGGTAACCCTTCAATGTCATAAAAGCCTTGCTTGGTCTCCGTTTGTTGTTGTGCATTAGGGAAGATGGGGTTACTCTGGTGTGAGGAGAATGATGGCATCCAGGACAGTGGGAAAAAATGTAGAAAAGGATGCATGTGATACTCCTGTCACTCTTGCTGTTGTGATCTGGAAAGACCCAGAGGACAGCATGTGTAGCACAGCCATCAGTTTCACCTGTGGAGGAATGTTGGTGGGTGTGGCAGTTGGTGGCAGCAGATTTGGCCCAATCTTCTGCAGCAATTCTATGATGGACTCCCTCCTGAGCCTGTAGAGTTTGATCACCTCATCCTTCCTGAGATTGATGAGGGAGAGTTGCTGGCGGAAGACATGCTCCTTCCTCCTTCGCTGCCTACATGGTGGTGGTGCTGGTGGTCTCCTTGTTACTCCTGGTTTCAGGATGACAACCTCCATGGTGTAGCTGAGCTTGCCAAAGTGTTTTTGGATGTTCAGGTTTCTGTAGCACAGCTCAAAACTTAGGTGCAGGAGGTTAAAGGAACTCCTGGACCTGGAAGGGTGGGAACATCCTTTCGTGTCTCGAAGTATGAGGGGATACATACTCCCTACTATAAATACAGTAACCACTAAGGTATTCCTCTCTTAGAAGAGACAACTCTCACAAGAAGATAAAAACAAGTTATGCCTAGATGCCACTTCATTCAGAGGTGGAAAAAAGGGAACCCCCTTTTTTTTATATAACCCGCACCCACTTTAGCATTGGCATGCTTCAACATGTCAGGGTAGGCTTGACCGTATTCTAGAGAGCCCTTTGAATATTTTTGTACACAGCGATTATTTTTAGATAAAATTTTCCATCCAACCCCAAGGTATCCCTTTATTAATGGGGAGCATGCGAGGGATTACAAATATATGAGGGGCATTCAGTATATTGTGGTCCTATGACCCTATTAAAATGCCAACATGTTTCTGCCCTAAACTAATGGTCTCAAAGGGTCCTGGGCATTTGTCAGGGCGGAACTATGTTATTATTCCCTCAGTAACGACCTCTTGTGTCTTATACTGATAATATGTGACATGCATACATAGATTTTTTGCATTAAATGACTATGGAGTACTCGCCTTTTTGGAAGTACATGAAAAACAAACAAACACCATACAGCATGGAAAATTTGTGTAAAAGAACATGTGTTTATAAAAGGCGCGCTCTTGACCCTCTGATGAAAGGTTCCCTACATAATGTAAATGGTGACTAATGTGCTACTCAAATTTAAGGTGTTGCACTCATTTTTAGTGTAGCATCTAACATTGTGCCAGCTATACTTATCAAACTCTTTGGAGATCACATTGTCGTGCTGTTTCTCTGTGTCTGAAATACAGACCAATCAGTTTTAATACCACACAAGATATTCAACATACAACTGTTTTTAACAACCATTCATTACTTGAAAACACAACTACATGACGATAGACCAACTGACCGTGGGGCTCAAAAACAATCTTAAACATGTGAGTGACTGTAGGAGGCTGACCTGGCTTGTGCCAGGTCCAGTTATCCCTCATTAGTAGAGTGTAGTAGTATTCTAGCTGTAGCTATAGCAGAGCAGCCAAGGCGAAACTAGGAGACATGCAAAGCTTATGCAATATCACTTATATCATATAGGTACTATATCATAAGAAAGACAATTTTAGTGACAATGGTAGTCATTACAACCCTGGCGGTCAGTGTTAAAGTGGCGGTAAGACCGCCAACAGGCCGGCGGGAAAAAAAATTGAATCATGACCGTGGCGGAAACCGCCAACAAAGACAGCCACTTTAACACTCCGACCACCACGGCGGTACAAACAAACAGCGCGGCGGTCACCGCCAACAGACAGGCGGAGGACAATGTACCGCCCACAGTATCACAACCTACCAATCCGCCACCTTTTCCGGGGCGGATTCACCGCGAACAAAAACACGGCGGAAATAGGACTTCGAAGGGAAAACGCTCACCTCAACACACCCCACGAGGAATCCGGACGCCATGGAACCCGAACTCCAGATATTGCCAGCCCTTATCTTCTTGCTCCTCTACCAGGAGCACGAACGCCAGCGGCGAAGACCATGGTGAGTACTGCACCTACGACACAGGGGAGGGGGGAGGGAAAAAACAGGGACACACACACGCAACACACAACACCCCCACCCCCTCCCTCACCCACGACAACACACACACTAATCCAACATGATACATTACAGTTACACCCCCCTGGAAGAATGCAAGGACAAAAGGAAATGAGTGTAACTATTGTAATATATTAAAATCCAGTACGCAAAAATATCTATACACTATAAACAAATATATACACCAAGAATAGTAGTCCAGGTAGTGCTCCATTGAAGTCCGTGGAACACTGGGCCCACACGGTATGGACGAGGCCCACACTCAATCCCCGAACATGATGGAGAGAACACTGCAGGGTCATCAGATAGCAATAAAACAGGCACCTCAGGGGGAAGGGAAAGGGGGGGCACCTCAGCTGGTTGAGTGCACAACGCCAAATCGACGGGGGCCACATGCCCACTGTTCCATCCTGGTGAGTGCAAAGCCACAGTCTCTCAAGTCCCTACAGTGGGTGGGTTGCCCACTGTTCAATCCTGGGGAGTGCAAAGCCAAAGTCTCTCAAATCTCTACAGTGGGTGGGTTTGCCCACTGTTCAATCCTGGGGAGTGCAAAGCCACAGTATCTCAAGTGGATAACAGTCTCCACTGGTTCTGGAGGGGGCTTTGTGCCCAGAGTGCTTCATCCTGCCAAGGACAGAGGTAGTGGATGTGATACTCCACTGGTTCTGGAGGGGGCTTTGTGCCCAGAGTGCTTCATCCTGCCAAGGACAGAGGTAGTGGATGAGATACTCCACTGGTTCTGGAGGGGGCTTTGTGCCCAGAGTGCTTCATCCTGCCAAGGACAGAGGTAGTGGATGTGAATCTCCACTGGTTCTGGAGGGGGCTTTGTGCCCAGAGTGCTTCATCCTGCTCGTGACGGACTCAGTAGCGTCAGTGCCCTTGGCGCTCATGGGCCAGCGGTGTCCTTGGCAGCGGTGCTTGTTGCGGCGGTGTCCTTGGCAGCGGTGCTTGTGGAGGCAGTGCCCTGTTTAGCGGTGTTTGTGGCAGCGGTGTCCTGTTCAGCGGTGCTTGTGGCGGCGGGGTCCTTTGCAGTGACTCAGCTGCTGGTGGTCCTGTCTGGCCCAGCGTCACTGGTGCTGGCGGTCCTCTCTGGCCCAGGGGGGGTTGGTGCTGGCGGTCCTGTCTGGCCCAGCGGGGCTGGTGCTGGCGGTCCTTCATGGCCCAGCGGGGCTGGTGCTGGCGGTCCTGTCTGGCCCGGCGGGGCTGCTGCTAGCAGTCCTGTCCTGGGCAGCTGGGCTGGTGCTGGCGGAGGCTTCCTGGGCAGCTGGGCTGTGGCGGTGGCCTCCTGGGCAGCAGGGATGATGGCGGTGGTCTCCTGGGCAGCAGGGCTGGTGCTGGCGGTGGCCTCCTGGGCAGCTGGGCTGGTGCTGGCGGTGGCCTCTTGGGCAGCTGGGCTGGTGCTGGCGGTGGCCTCCTGGGCAGCTGGGCTGGTGGCGGTGGCCTCCTGGGCAGTGGGGATGATGGCGGTCTTCTCCGCCGTGCTGCTCTTCCCAGACTTGCTGACTTGCTGACTTTCTTGTGGCCCTTCCCCACCTTGGAAGGTGTCGCAGCTGACTCCACACTCCCACCTGTACCCCTGGGAGCAACTTTGGTGGCTGGAGTCTTCCCCCTCTCCCGCCGGGCACTGGTGAACTTTTGATGCTTCACAGGTGGGGGACTGTCCGTGCTGTGGCTCCGTGCGACACTGGCTGCCCTGGTGGCCGGTGCACTCCAGATTCCGGTGACTACAGGCACCACTGGTCCTGGAGATGTTGTGGCTGAGGTGCTAGGTTGGGACCTGGAGAGTCGGGCCCTAGGAGACTGACGGGGTGGGGGAGGTGAGAGAAAGAGGTCAAGGTTGGACAGGAAAAGTTTCTTGGGAACACTGGGACGGGTAGCTGGAGGGGGTTTGGGAGTGGAGTAAGAGGTTATGGTTGTAGGAGGTGTTCGTTTGGTGACTTTGGGTGAAGGTGCATGCGTTGGAGGCTGTCGTGAGGTGGATGGCTGGTGGGTGGGTGTGTGCCTGCGTTTGTGTATCTTGGGAGGTGGCGTCACAGACACACTGGGAGAGGACACAGGGGACGTGTGAATGGCAGTGGGGGTGGTGACTGCACGTGAGCGGGGTGTGGTGGTGTGTGTGCTGGTGGTGGAAGTAGTGGCTGTAGATGTAGTGCATGCAGGTGTGAGTGTAGACGAGACTGGGAGGGAGGAGGGAGACGAGGAGGAGGGGGACACAGTGGAGGCAGTGGATGTTGGTGTGTCTGCATGTGTGTGATGCTTGCATGAGTGCCTGTGGGATGTGTGGTGCTTATGTTTGGCAGAGCTTCCCTTGTGTGTTGACGTGTGTGCATGCTGGTCTGTAGGTGTGCTTGGGATAGGCTGAGGTAGATGGGATTGGGTCTGGTGGAGGAAGTTGGAGGGGGAGGCTAGAGACAGGGGCAATGGCTGCCATCAGTGCTGAGGCCAGAGTCTGAAAAGCTCGCTGAAGGGCTGCCTGACCAGAATGAATGCCCTCCAGGAATGCATTGGTTTGTTGCAACTGCCTTTCTACACCCTGGATGGCATTCAAAATGGTAGACTGCCCAACAGTGAGGGACCTGAGGAGGTCAATGGCCTCCTCACTGAGGGCAGCAGGGGTGACTGGGGCAGGGGCTGAGGTGCCTGGGGCGAAGGTGATCCCCTCCCTCCTGGGTGAGTGGGCACAGGGCAAAGGCTTAGGGGCTGCTGGGAGGGCGGTGCTGGTAAGGGGGGGGCGGCTGTACCTGTAGATGGGGGAGCACAGATGTTGCCGCCACCACAAGGGAGCTCCCATCAGAGGACGAGTCTGTGTCACTGGTGTCAGCTCCTGTCCCCGCCGTGGACCTCCCCTCGCCCTCCGTCCCACTGGTGAACTCCGAGTCCATTGTCTCGCCCTCCAGGGCCATGTGGGATGCAGCTCCCTCCTGCTCCGGTGCCACTGCTCCTCCGCCTGATGAGGCTAATGCACACAAGAACAGGGAGACCACAAAAAGGGGGGGACGACAGAAGAAAGACATGTTGAGTGCATGCATTACCGCTACCGTTGGCGGACACGGCAGACACAGAAGCCCCCTGCACTACGCCGCGCACTTGGGCTCCACTGTTCAATCCCTGGGGCATGGCCTACAAGGCTATGGCCGACATCTGCACACATGGATGACATAGGAGCCTGACTAGGTGTACTTGCCACTGTACACAGGTGGGGTGGGGTGCCACAGGGTCTGCCAGAAGAAGGGGACCTAACTAGCACACTTGCCCTGGCCTAGGGAACCCCACAGCCCACCTCCCACACCCAGACACCTCCAATGCGCGCAAAATCAGCAGAATGAGAGTGTACTTACCCCCTTGTGGCTGCTGTGATGCCCTCAAGCGCCCATCCAACTCCGGGTACGCCACCGCCAAGATCCTGAACATCAGGGGGGTCATGGTGCGACGGGCACCCCTCCCACGTTGGGAGGCCATCCCCAGCTGGGCCTCCGCCGTCTTCTTGCTTCAGCGGCGAATGTCCTCCCATCTCTTACGACAGTGGGTGCTCCGTCTGTGGTAGACCCCCAGGGTCCGGAGGTCCTTGGCGATGGCACGCCAAATATCCTTTTTCTGGTGGGCGCTGACCTACATGAATTGTACAGGGGGCAAAGGAAAGTTATTACCAACTGCACTGTCACAGTCATTGGCCCCCATCCCTACCCTTACCATGTGGCACATGCACTCACCGTCGTTTCATGCACGCCTCAATCTCCCCGTCCATCTTTCATCCACCCCACTCCACACAGGCATAGCCCATACAGCATGCTCCCAGTGTACTTACCTGTTTGTCTGGAGGACCGTAGAGTAGCGTGTACTGGGGGAAGACCCCATCCACGAGTTTCTCCAACTCCTCCGATGTGAAGGCAGGGGCCCTTTCCCCAGATGAACAAGCCATTGTCTCTTCCAGACTGAGGTCACAGCAGCACTTGCAGTGTAGGTCCTCTCCTGTCGAAGATCAGGTATCGAGTGATTGAACAGATAGAAAATGGCGGTCACGTCCGCGGTGGTGCGTACCGTCACGGCCGGCGTACATCGTCATTGGCTCCTGGGACTCATAGGGTCCAATGTTAACCAATGCAGAATTCTGCCGCGGTCTTTGACCGCCTACCACAACAGTGTACAACGCCAGCGCAGTTACCTCACATCCCATTGTCCCACTTTACAGGTCAGGCAGCCGCCATTTCAGGGGCCCACATGGCTTAATTTTTTAACTGCGTCACACATACCTAGGCCTTGGTCAACACACATACAGGCCAAATTTCGGATTATGATTTGTGTTCTGTGTAAGCTGTGGGTACGTACCTCTGAGTTGCTTGTCTCTCTGCTCGCTGTTGTCCTTCATAGGCATCGTCCGCTGGGACATGTGAGGAGATGGCGGCATCCTCTGGTGTACAGACCGCTGGTGGACTTGTCAACAATGGAAGAAAGACATGTGATCATCACCTACAGGCTTGATCGGGCCACAATCCTGGAACTGTGTGCCCAGCTGGAGCCAGACCTGATGTCAGCTATCCGCCATCCCACAGGAATCCCCCCTCAAGTGCAGGTGCTGTCAGTACTCCATTTCCTTGCAAGTGGGTCATTTCAAACAACAGTGGCCATGGCATGAGGGATGTCCCAGCCTATGTTTTCAAACGTGTTGTCCAGAGTGTTGTCTGCCCTGCTGAAACACATGCGCAGCTACATCGTTTTCCCTCAGGTGGAGGATTTACCTACAGTGAAAGGTGACTTCTATGCCCTGGGACATATCCCCAACAACATAGGTGCCATTGATGGGACACATGTGGCTTTGGTACCCCCCGCAGGAGTGAACAGGTGTACAGAAACTGTAAGAGTTATCATTCCATGAATGTGCAGATGGTGTGTTTGGCGGACCAGTACATCTCCCATGTTAATGCCACATTCCCTGGCTCAGTGCATGACGCTTACATCCTGCGGAATAGCAGCATCCCTTATGTGATGGGGCAACTCCAGAGGCACCATGTGTGGCTATTAGGTGAGCACCTGGAAGCAAGTCAGTGGGAATGTTTGTCTGGGTCTGGGGATATCCCTATGGGTTAGTGTGTGTCTAACAGTTGTCCCTCGCCATTTGCAGGTGACTCTGGTTACCCCAACCTGTCATGGCTACTGACCCCAGTGAGGAATCCCAGGACAAGGGCAGAGGAACGCTACAATGAGGCCCATGGGCGAACTCAGCGGATTATAGATCGGACCTTCGGCCTCCTGAAGGCCAGGTTCTGGTGCCTTCATATGACAGGTGGATCCCTATTCTACTCACCAAAGAAGGTGTGCCAGATCATCGTGGCCTGCTGTATGCTTCACAACTTAGCTTTGCGACGACACGTGCCTTTTCTGCAGGAGGATGGTCCAGATGGCGGTGTTGTTGCAGCTGTGGAGCCTGTGGACAGTGAAGACGAGGAAGCAGAAGAAGAGGACATCGACAACAGGAACTCAGTGATCCTGCAATATTTCCATTGAGGCACAGGTAAGAATGCAAACCTGCCTACTACATGTACTTTAACATGACTACCTCTCAACTGTCTGTCGTTTTCACCCAGTGTATGGTCACTCAGTTGTCACTTTCCCTTACGATTTCACAGATGTGGGCCCCACTGTGTGACATCTGCTTTGTTTCCTCATGGACTAGAGCTGTGTGACATAGGTATGTTGACATTACATTTGAAAGAGGATTTTGACACTGTAATTGCTAATACACTATTTCGAAATCACAGACTGACTCCAGATTGTTTTGTGCTTCAAGGGTGTTTATTTAAGTGCTCAATATTGGAGGGGGTTGTAAAATGGTGAGAGTTGATGGTGGAAGAATGTCCATGGCAGAGTCCAGTCTATTAGTCTCACAGGTGCATTGCCCAAATGGGCATAGGAAGTGGAGCTGGGGCAGTTTGAGGATGGACAGGGTGGCAAAGTGGGACAGAAGGATGACATTCAGGGTGGTCTCATTTCTTGGCAGGGGTCTTGGCATCGTTCTCTGTGTTTGTCCTGGATCTCAGGGACCATTTGCGGGTGGTTCTCCCTCTGCACGGGGTGGGGTGCTGGTGTGGTGGTCCTGTGGCGGTGCCTCCTGTCCACTAGCGCCGGCGGAGGTGGTGGGCAGTTCATCGTCCAGGCTAGTGTCAGAGGCCCCTTGTTGTGCCATAGTGTCCCTCCTGGTGTTGAGGACTTCCTTCAGCACCCCTACGATGGTGCCCAGGGTGGAAATGATGGATCTGAGTTCCTCCCTGAAGCCCAAATACTGTTCCTCCTGCAGGCGCTGGGTCTCCTGAAACATGGCCAGTACCGTTGCCATCGTCTCCTGGGAGTGGTGGTAGGCTCCCATGATGTTGGAGAGGGCCTCGTGGAGAGTGGGTTCCCTTGGCCTGTCCTCCCCCTGTCGCACAGAAGCCCTCCCAATTCCCCTGTGTTCCTGGGCCTCCGTCCCCTGGACCGTGTGCCCACTACCACTGCCCCCAGGTCCCTGTTGTTGTTGGGGTGGTGGGTTAGCCTAGGTTTCCTATAGTGGTGAACACACTGCTGATTGACGTGTCCTGGGGACAGAGGTATGGGCCCGCTGGGTGGGTGCTGTGCTGGTGTTTCCAGAGGGGGGAAGCTCTGTGGTGGCCTGTGACTGTGTCAGGGGAACCGACTTTCCAGAGGTCCCCGATGGGCTGAGCTGGTCATCTAGATCCAGTTGGACAGAGCTGCTGTCATCACTGTGGGCCTCTTCTGTTGGTGCGGTGGACATGTGTGGACCCTCCTGTCCGGTGACGTTGGTTGGGGGTCCTGCAGGGGTATAAAAGGATGTTTATTACATCTGTGTGTGCCATGGTGTGCAATGGGTGTGTGACCGTGTACCCCA